>NW_026903206.1:740000-915079 GCF_024500385.1 Phyllopteryx taeniolatus
TTCCCTCACTCTTGAACAAGACCCCAAGATACTTGAACTTCTCCACTTGGGGCAGGATCTCATCCCCGACCTGGAGAGGGCACGCCACCTTTTTCCGACTGAGGACCATGGTCTCAGATTTGGAGGTGCTGATTCTCATCCCAGCCGCTTCACACTCGGCTGCGAACTGCTCCAGTGAGAGTTGGAGGTCACGGCTTGATGAAGCCAACAGAACCACACCATATGCAAAAAGCAGAGATGCAATACTGAGGCCACCAAACCGGACCGCCTCTACGTCTAGGCTGTGCCTAGAAATTCTGTCCATAAAAGTTATGAACAGAATCGGTGACAAAGGGCAGCCTTGGCGGAGTCCAACCCTCACCGGATATGCGGACCAAACTCTGACTCCGGTCGTACAGGGACCGAACAGCCCGTATCAGGGGGTTCGGTACCCCATACTCCCGAAGCACCCCCCACAGGACCACCCAAGGGACATGGTCGAACGCCTTCTCCAAGTCCACAAAATATATGTAGACTGGTTGGGCGAACTCCCATGCACACTCGAGGACCCGTGTCGAGCTGGTCCACTGTTCCACGGTCAGGACGAATCTGGGATTCAACTTCCCGACGGACCCTCCTCTCCAGCACCCCTGAATAGACCTTACCAGGGAGGCTGAGGAGTGTGATCCCCCTGTAGTTGGAACACAGGGAACTTCTTTAAAAGGGGGACCACCACCCCAGTCTGCCAATCCAGAGGCACTGTCCCCGATGTCCACGCGATGTTGCAGAGGCGTGTCAACCAGGACAGCCCTACAACATCCAGAGCCTTGAGGAACTCCGGGCGAATCTCATCCACCCCTGGGGCCTTGCCACCGAGGAGCTTTTTAACCACCTCGGTGACCTCAACCCCAGAGATAGGAGAGCCCGCCTCAGAGAACCCAGACTCTGCTCCATCGTGGGAAGGCGTGTCAGTGGAATTGAGCAGGTCTTCGAAGTATTCTCCCCACCGGCTCACAACGTCCCGAGTCGAGGTCAGCAGCGCCCCATTCCCACTATACACAGTGTTGATGGTGCACTGCTTTCCCCTCCTGAGACGTCGGATGGTGAACCAGAATTTCCTCGAAGCCGTCCGGAAGTCTTGCTCCATGGCCTCACCGAACTCCTCCCATGCTCGAGTTTTTGCTTCAGCGACCACCAAAGCTGCATTCCGCCTGGCCAGCCGGTACGCATCAGCTGCCTCAGGAGTCCCACAGGCCAAAAAGGCCCGATCGGACTCCTTCTTCAGCTTGACGGCATCCCTCACCATTGGTGTCCACCAACGGGTTCGGAGATTGCCGCCACGACAGGCACCGACCACCTTACGGCCACAGCTCCGGTCGGCCGCCTCAGCAATGGAGGCGCGGAACATGCTCCACTCGCACTCGATGTCCCCCGCCTCCCCCGGAACATGAGCAAAGTTCTGTCGGAGGTGGGAGTTGAAACTCCTTCTGACAGGGGATTCCGCCAGACGTTCCCAGCAGACCCTCACAATACGTTTGGGCCTGCCACGTCAGACCGGCATCTTTCCCCACCATCGGAGCCAACTCACCACCAGGTGGTGTTCAGTTGACAGCTCCGCCCCTCTCTTTACCCGAGTGTCCAAGACATGCGGCCGCAAGTCCGATGACACGACCACAAAGTCGATCATCGAACTGCGACCTAGGGTGTCCTGGTGCCAAGTGCACGTGTGGACACCCTTATGCTTGAACATGGTGTTCGTTATGGACAATCCGTGACGATTACAATAGTCCAATAACAGAACACCACTCGGGTTCTGATCGAGGGGGTCGTTCCTCCTAATCACGCCCTTCCAGGTCTCACTGTCATTGCCCACGTGAGCATTGAAGTCCGCCAGCAGAACAATGGAGTCCCCAGCGGGAGCGCTCTCCAGCACCCCCTCCAAGGACTCCAAAAAGGGTGGGTACTCTGAACTGCTGTTTGGTGCATAGGCACAAACAACAGTCAGGACCCGTCCCCCCACCCGAAGGCGGAGGGAGGCTACCCTCTCGTCCACCGGGGTGAACCCCAATGTACAGGCGCCGAGCCGGGGAGCAATAAGTATACCCACACGTGCTCGGCGCCACTCACCGTGGGCAACTCCAGAGTGGAAGAGAGTCCAACCCCCCTCGAGAGGACTGGTACCAGAGCCCAAGCTGTGCGTGGAGGCGAGTCCGACTATATCTAGTCGGAACTTCTCAACCTCACACACCAGCTCGGGCTCCTTCCCTGCCAGAGAGGTGACATTCCACGTCCCGAGAGCCAGCTTCTGTAGCCGGGGATCGGATCGCCAAGGTCCCCGCCTTCGGCCACCGCCCAGCTCACACCGCACCCGACCCCTATGGCCCCTCCCACAGGTGGTGAGCCCATGGGAAGGGGGACCCACGTTACCCTTTCGGGCTGGGTGCAGGCCTGACCACCAGGCGCTCTCCTTCGAGCCCCAACTCCAGGCCTGGCTCCAGAGGGGGGCTCCGGTGACCCGCGTCCGGGCAAGGGAAACCCGAGTGCATAATTTGTCTTCTTCATAAGGGGTCTTTGAGCCGTGCTTTGTCTGGTCCCTCACCTCAGACCTGTTTGCCATGGGTGACCCTGCCAGGGGCATAAAGCCCCAGACAATTTAGCTCCTAGGATCATTGGGACACACAAACCCCTCCACCACGATAAGGTGACAGCTCAAGGAGGGGTGGTTCGACTATAAGCATCACAATACACACACCAACCGGAGTCGTTTTATTTGTTCAAAAGCTTTTGGTGGGAGGACATCTGATAAGGTCATGCATGACACAATGGAGTGGTTATCTTGACAAAATTCCAGTGGCGGGCTGTGAGTTTGTGTTAAATATATTCTAGAAGTTATCATTTATTTGCTTAGCTTGCATTAGTATTATGGACGATTTTAGATGTCTCGCCTTCGAAAAGATGACTCAGCATCATCCGATGGAAGGGCGCCTGGACCAAGGACGTGATCGGATGTGGTCGGGGACGTGACAGGTGTTGGTCCAATGTTTTGTGTTGTGTCTTATTGTTTAGAACATTATGTCTGGGAAAAACCCTCCTATTTTCAAATAAATGCAGGAGCGACGGGAGAGATTGGTTAGAGCGTGTTGAGAGGCTGTGATCTGAACAATCTCCCATACGCCCTCCTCATGAGAAAAAGAAACCAGCGTCTTCATTCCTTTTGTGTCTATTTTTTATAATGTTGGGTAAGATAAATCCAACATTAAATTGGTCCTTCGAGCCGGATGTCAACACACCCGAGGATTCCAGTTGTGGAAGCCGACTTCCAGTTAAGAGACCGTGGCCACGGCAAGTAAGACCCTTTACGGGACTGGTCTTCGTTCTCCTCAACTGGGATCTGAAGGTTGACGACAATCCACAGGATTGAAGACGACTGGTGAGTTAAATTTAAAAATTTTTTTTTAGGAAAAAGGACGCCGGAGTCCAGAAATTCCGCGAGGACGGCGGAGTCCTGTACGTACTTAAATTCCGTGTTTAATAAACCCTGTGGATACTAGTCAATGGCGGGTAGAATAAAGAAACTAGGAAAGTTTCGTGGCGTCGTAGTTAAATTCCGTATAGGATGGCGGAGTCCTCTAATGAGCTGTTGACAGACGTAGTTAAATTCCGTATGGGACGGCGGAGTCCTCTGACGAGCCAGTGTGAATGAAAACTGTTTGAATGAGAGTGTAAATGGGAAATGGGAAAACACTAGGTTTTTCATTCCATACCAAAACAGTGGGAAAGTAAACGGTGGACTTTTGTGGATGCAAAGGCAAGAATTCTCCACTCGAAAGAGTTGAAGTGAGAATTACCACAGAAAGTAAATTTGAATCACCGTCCTACTGAAAAGAAACAGTGTTCTAGACTACCCTAGGTAGTATTACACTGAACCAAATTCTTTCAAATGGGGAAAGGAAGTAGTAAAATAAAAAACAGGAATACACTGCAGTGTAAAGGTTGGAGGTTCATTAAATTAAATTTAAAAGAAAAAAAGAAACAGGATCCTGATAAAATTTTATATTTAGAGACAGGGATAACCGAACACGGCTTTAATGGTTGGTTAAATACACAAAAAATAGCCGCGTTGCAGGAATCAAATTATATAAAAAATAAAAGACAAGCCACCGTTAAACGTGGGAAAGGCTGTTGTCTGCAGCCTTGGAGCTTATCACAAAAATAGAAGATAAAAAAGAATGTGATGAGCTGCAGTAATACAGAGCATGCGTACCAAACCCACGCACATTATTAAATTCATTAAGACCAGACGCTACTGTGTTTACAGTAGTGGACATTAATGCATTAATGCATTAATGCATTCTTTTCAGTACCAATAGAAAATAACAGTCAATTTTGGTTTGCATTCACATTTGAGAAAAAAAAAATATATATATATACATTTACTAGATTACCGCAAGGTTACTGTGAAAGTCTAACTAATTATTCACAAGTTATGACAACACGCATGTCTTCTGGCATCTACAGATGAAGACACATGCAAAGATTAATTGACCTTACTGCATCATCTAACAGAAGAGGGACATAAAGTTAACAAAAATAAATTGCAATGATGTAAAAGACAAGTTAAATATCTAGGCCATAATTTAAGTATAGGAGGAAAGACTATATTAGAAGACAGGAGAGCTATAGTCTTAAAAAATCTTAAACCACAGACGAAGAAACATAATAATCATTTTTAGGTCTGACAAATTATTGTACAGCATGGATTCCAAACTATGCAGAAATTGTTGCACCATTGTCAAAATTAATATATGAAAACAACCTTAAAATTACATCACCTGTTTAATGGAGTACAGAGGCAGAAAAGGCCTTCTGTGACATTAAACAACATTTGGTCTCCAGTGCTGCGCTAGGCCTTCCAAATTTAATGATAAAACATTCATTCAAATGGTAGATTGTAAAAGCTATTGCATGACCTCCGTACTTACACAACAATACGGTGATAAGCTAAGACCAATAGCTTATTTTTCAACTAGAGAGCAGTTCACCCTAAAGGTCCCACATACAGTGTCTGCTCTCCTATTGCAAATCACCTGCAAGACATTTATCTTGCATTGCCATCTTGCTATCAGAACCACATTTGACTGTTGAGCGATGCACAACCTTAAATCCAGCCACACTAATACCCTTAATGATGAAGGCACGCAGCATGATTGACAGGAATTGGCTGAACAAGCTGCTGAATTAGTAGCATTAATCGAGGCATGCAAACTAATGATAAATAAAGATGGTACAATCTATACTGATAGCCAATATGAGTATTCCACAACAAGAACGCAATTATTGGGAAAAACAAAGTGCAAAACTACAAAATGAAATTTACATTAGCACAGGAAAAAAAAAAAAAAAAAAAAAACTATTCAAATGGGCTGCTATATTGAGACATGCTGTGTCACGTCTCAACCGGAGGGATGGTGGCACAGATAGATTGACACTTTACAGCCCTAAAAAATAGCAGAAAGAAACACGTGGGTTCATTTAACACACTGTAAGAGTCATTTCAGCTGAGTACTCAAATAGGGAAGGTGAGCAAAAGTCTGATAACGGAGCGGGAGCAGATGTGTAGATTCTGAAAACGCTTGCTGGTCAGTGAAGAAAAAAGACACCAACCCTTTTAGTGAGAACTCAGCAGAAAGGCACACCCACGTTGGTTATGAGATTCGATAAGTTGTTACGTAGCAACTTTGGCTACTAAGATGTTGGTTTTGTTTTTGTGGTACATGGGACGTCCCACCCTCAATGATAAAACCCATTTTTTAGATAGAAAATCACCTACCAACTGGACCAATATGACGAACCCAATAATAATAATAAAAAATTTTTTTTGAATCATTAACTCGTATCAAAAGGAGTACAGCTGATGATCAAAATTGTGGGCATGGCCTCCAAATGCGGCAAAACGGTTTAATATTTTGTGCCCCCAAAATCAAGCTGCTTTAATCATAATTCCATATGCGGCTCTCACCAATGATGCTCAAGAGAATGGGCAGAATTGGGGATTTAGATATGACTGGTATGCAACTATAGGTTTTGAATGGAAACACCTTATTGGTGAAACAGGTTATGATTGGTCCAGTTGGTCAAAAAGAAGAGCAAAAGAACAAAGAAAGAAGTTTAACATAAGCAAAACGGCCCATAGTTTAATATTGAAATACAAGTCACCCAATGTGTTTGATAGTGAGCTTGTGGGCCTATTCTGGTGGAAAAGATCCCCACTTCAAAGTAGTATTGTGTTATAGGAACCGTGTTAAACCAAAAATGCCATTGAAAACTTCAAAGAAAGGTAGACAAATTTTAATGGTTAACAACATAACTACTGATGATTGGTTCCTTGTTGTCACAGGAGTTTCAGGACAAAATAACAATTGGTTACTATTGATGGAACAAGCAGCAAATGTAGCGAGAAAAGATTGTGTTGTTTGCATGGGTCCCAGGCCTTTGTTGCGCATAGTTCCGGCATAATTATCACAAGATTGTATTATTCCATTTGCACACTGATTGAGGAGCATCTGCAACATTTGCACAACCATTGTCCCAGATTATCGCACTACTCGTCACTTTAAACCGCATACACTCCTTGAAGTCTCAGCGCCCTTTGCACAATGATCTTTGCACCGGACTATTGCGATATTAGTCATTCAAACTGCTGCTAGAGGACTGCATCTTTTTGCACAATTATTTTTTGTCAATGTCTTTATGTCTCCAAAGTGTTCTGTAAATTGACTGTCTGTTGTACTAGAGCGGCTCCAACTACCGGAGACAAATTCCTTGTGTGTTTTGGACATACTTGACAAAAAAGAGATTTATCCTGGCAGAGGCAAAATTATCCAACATAAAACATACATGGTGTTCCTCGTGGGGTTCCTGATCAATACAAATTAGCTGACCAAGTTGCAGGAGGATTTGAATACTTCATATGCTGTTGGTGTACGATTAATAAAAATGTTGATGGGATAAACTATATCCACTTCAATGTACAGAGATTAGGAAATTGGACTCAGAGTGGGTTGGAAGCTGTGCATGAGCAGTTCAAGGACGTTCCAAAGATCGCATAGCTGTCGACATGCTCCTCGCAAGAGAGGGAGGTGTTTGCGGTATGTTTGGAGAACAAACAATACTGCTTCAGATGGCAGCTTGACCAGAGCCATCGATGGTCTACGGACCCTCAATCAACACTCCTTGTGAAACAGCTGAATGGACGTTTTTGGTAAATATAAAACCCTAATTTCACCAATATTGATATCAATTGCTGTTTTTGCAGCCATTCTGACATTGTGTGGATGTTGTTGTATCCCATGCATTCGGGCATTAATCAGTAAATTAATCATCACAGCCATAACCCACATGGAACCGTATGGAGCAGATTTATCCTTTATTGGAGGTTGATAATAATGACGATGATGATGATGATGTTGTTTTACCTGATTTGTTTCCTGATCCAGGTGATTACGATGTTTAAACTACAACATTCATGTATGACAAGTTTACTCTGAGTGTAAATGTATTTGTTTCATAAAAATGATTCTACAATTAAAAATCGAAATGAAGTGACTGTAAGATGATATGAGAATTTGTGCAAATACATGATAAACAGGAGGGAAATGTTAAATATATTCTAGAAGTTATCATTTATTTGCTTAGCTTGCATTAGTATTATGGACGATTTTAGATGTCTCGCCTTCGAAAAGATGACTCAGCATCATCCGATGGAAGGGCGCCTGGACCAAGGACGTGATCGGATGTGGTCGGGGACGTGACAGGTGTTGGTCCAATGTTTTGTGTTGTGTCTTATTGTTTAGAACATTATGTCTGGGAAAAACCCTCCTATTTTCAAATAAATGCAGGAGCGACGGGAGAGATTGGTTAGAGCGTGTTGAGAGGCTGTGATCTGAACAATCTCCCATACGCCCTCCTCATGAGAAAAAGAAACCAGCGTCTTCATTCCTTTTGTGTCTATTTTTTATAATGTTGGGTAAGATAAATCCAACAGTTTGTGACCTAGTTCTTCAATGATCTAATCCACCTCTCAATAACACCATCACGTCGCAAAAATAATGTGCAAAAACGCTCCACATGTATAACTATGTGTGGCATTAAAAGAAGAGACAGAGGCATTCCCCATATTTGAGGATAAATGCCATTGTTACTAAAGCAAGAAACACAGTTACCTTTACATTTCAATCCGTCAGCTCTAAACTGCTATAGAAGTTGTCATGTATACACTACAATATTTCAGTTTAGTATCAATATTTATCTGATAACATTACAAAAACGTTAAACGTTTTGGTTTTTTGTTTTATAATCAGGGCAGGAAGCCTGTTTCCGCCAGTTACCCTCGTCTGTATTTATTTATTTTGACTGGGAGAAGCCATTTTCCACCAGTGGGATTAAAAAAAAAAATGCCAGTGATCTTCCATGCGTAGTGCCAAAGCCACAAGTTGGAAGGAGGTGAGACAGCTTTGCAGTTCTTTATAGAATAGATGTCATTATTATAGACTACTTTAGGCGTGGATTCACAAATCGTGAAATATTAGTTGTTGTGGAGGAATCTCATACTATCCGAGTCAGCCTCTGGACCCTGGAAAGCAAGCGACAGAAGAACCAATTGTGGAGGAGACAAAACAAGATGGATGACGCTCAAGTGGCAGGCTTCATCGACCATCAGTTGCAAACGTCTGGCAAGCAACACGGCTACAGATGGATACACCAAAAATGTTGGACGGTCGGGCCAGCGTCAACTTAATGGACTGCTGGACTGAAGAACTGATGAGTGATTCGTTCGTTGATCTTCGTTTGTTCGCGATCCGGAAGACAAGAGTGATTCATTCGTTAATCACTCGTTGAAACTTCATTTGTGATCCGCTAAGGAGCGATGCACTCGTACGATGAGTGATTCGTTTGCGCAAGGAACGACGTACGACGCAGTGAATCGAAGTCATAATTGATTTTAACCTGACGTCCTTGCGGGGATAGCTTGTACTAGCCGCCGTTTCTTCAAGCTTAACGGCTAATGTTGAGTCAGTCAAGCACATAGAAACAAGCACATATAATTAAAAAAATGTAAATTAATAATTAATGTATATACGTACACATATAATGCCCTCTGTCTCTAATGCGATTATTAAGCTTTTTATTTAATTATTACAATAATAATACATTAAACGTAATAGCGCTTCGCAAGACACCCAAAGACGCTAATCAGATGCCAATAACAGTAAGGTGAGTGAGCAGGAAGCCCGGGTGGCGGGTGCTGGTCAACGACGCTGTCCAGCACGGTGGAATGCAGAAAAGTGAGAGCCTCGCTGGAAGTCAGGGGATGCCGAAGGATGTTCGGTAGCTGAGCTCGCTGCACACATGTTCATGAGTCACAACCGAAGTCGGGTGTTCGAGAGTTTGCGGAGACAGAGATGGGTAGGTGAAGGTTTTTGTTTGTTTGTTTGTTTGTTTTTTTGAAATCTCCCCGCCTTTCCTCGTTAACAATACGTGACAACAACAACGCATCGTCCTTCGGTGAACGTGTTGAGTGAACATGAACCTCAGGGATGGATCATTAACGGAATGAGGAAGCACTTGAATGATTCTCTGAAAATGAACTGAACGATTCGGTGAACGAATCTTTTTAAAGAACTGCTTTGAATGATTCAGTACACTCAAAAGAACTGCCGTGCCCATCACTATTACATAATGAGGATGTGTGGTTGTTCTTCTGTTGTTTACACCTCCAACAGGTAAGGCCCCTCCCCCTCTTCTCTGGTAGGCTACGTGCGCGATGACCACCCACGATCAAACGCCCACGAGTGACGCACAGCGACAAGTCGCTGTAGCATCCTGTGTGAATGCGGCATAAGTAGCAGTTTTGTAGTGTAGTGACTATCATGTTGCCTTCATATGAAAAAGGTCCATGGGTAGAAACAAAGCTTTTTTTCTTTTTCTTTTTTAATCTGACATGAAAAACTAAGGGGAGAGATTTGTCTCAAAATTATTTACACAAATATATCTGTGATTTACAAGTTTGTCAGATCCACAAATATATCTGCGATTTATTTTTTCTTTTTTTGTGTGTGTGGAATTATCATGACATATCATTTGAAAATATTCATGCTGGCCCGGTCTCTCATTGACTCCATGTCCACTCTTGGGCACTACAACCCCAACAGTTTCCATAGTGTAGTGGTTATCACGTTCGCTTATGTTGGATTTATCTTACCCAACATTATAAAAGACACTGGTTTCTTTTTCTCATGAGGAGGGCGTATGGGAGATTGTTCAGATCACAGTCTCTCAACACGCTCTAACCAGTCTCTCCCGTCGCTCCTGCATTTATTTGAAAATAGGAGGGTTTTTCCCAGACATAATGTTCTAAACAATAAGACACAACACAAAACATTGGACCAACACCTGTCACGTCCCCGACCACATCCGATCACGTCCTTGGTCCAGGCGCCCTTCCATCGGATGATGCCGAGTCATATTTTTGAAGGCGAGACATCTAAAATCGTCCATAATACTAATGCAAGCTAAGCAAATAAATGATAACTTCTAAAATATATTTAACATTTCCCTCCTGTTTATCATGTATTTATCCGGGTGGAAGCAAGTTTCTTTTTGTCTCTCTCTCATCAGAGCTGTTGTACGTGGTTTGCCGGTCATGTTGTAAATCTCAAGTGGAGTGGAAGTTACTGTAGTTTAGTGGTGATCATGTCAAAGTTCCCTGGTTTAAAAATGGCTGTGAACAAGGCCTTTATTATTATTATAATCTATTATTATTATTATAAAACTGCCATGAAAAACAGCTTCACCTTCTCACCATGGGGGAATCGAATCCCAGTCTCCTGCGCGAACACCATGAATCGTTCTGTCAGTGAAGGGGAATCAGGATTGAGAGGCTGGAGACTGGAGGACAGCCGGACGACCAGCGTTCCAGCGGTGATGGAACAAGGACCTGACAGCCCTCGCTTTCACACGGCCTTCCCGCATTGCATTGGGATTTTAGTGATGAAAACTGAGTTTTCCAAAAATTCCACAAAGTTTTTGGAGTGAGAAAAATACAAGCACATTTGGCGTGAATTTTTGGAATGTGTAAAAATTAGAATGGTGTGAATCGAGCGAAAATTGTGAATGTAGAAGAATGTCAAAAAGGTAAACAGAATTCATTCGGCTTTGGTTGGTAATAATTTTTCTTGACCTTGTTTCTTTTTTGCCATTGAAGACACAACAATGGGCATTTATGTCCTCAAAGAAGATGCCTCAAGTGATGACTGCATGCTGGAGTTGTCCTTGAAGTCATCAAGGTTTTGTAAAACTTACATACTGTAGTGTAGCACGAGCCGTTGCTATGCTTTTTGGACTCATTTATGTGCTCAATCTCAGATACCCCAGTGACCTCCGTGACACCCTTGAGGTCGTGCAAAAGATTATTCTGGACATGTAAACTCTTCAACAGAGCACTTGGACTGATGAACAGTCTGCTCCTGTTCTCGGAGTCGTAAATGTGCTGCCAACAGGAAAAAGTTAAATGTTTCTTGAATTTTTGACATGAAGTTGCCGTTTGTAAGTTAAGTAGAAATTGCCACTGCGACTTGTATTTTTTACATCGTTTAATTTTGCCATAATTTATTTTTGTATAATTTTATGGTTTGTGTAATTGTATAATTTAGTTTTTCATATTTGATGTATAGGCGGCACGGTGGACGACTGGTTAGAGCGTCAGCCTCACAGTTCTGAGGACCCGGGTTCAATCCCCGGCCCCACCTGTGTGGAGTTTGCATGTTCTCCCCGTGCCTGCGTGGGTTTTCTCCGGGCACTCCGGTTTCCTCCCACATCCCAAAAACATGCATTAATTGGAGACTCTAAATTGCCCGTAGGCATGACTGTGAGTGCGAATGGTTGTTTGTTTCTATGTGCCCTGCGATTGGCTGGCAACCAGTCCAGGGTGTACCCCGCCTCCTGCCCGATGACAGCTGGGATAGGCTCCAGCACGCCCGCGACCCTAGTGAGGAGAAGCGGCTCAGAAAATGGATGGATGGATGGATATTTGATGTATAATTTTCTACTGACCTCTTTCATATTTATTTTATTACTGTCAATTTAACCTGTGAAGTAGCAGACAATTGTACTTATTTGCGCCGTTTCTCAGTTTCAAACTGGAATTTTAAAGATGCTGTTTAAAGGTTAAATATTAAAATGTTTTGTTTCTCAGTTTAGTCCAAATCAATTGAGTTATAATATGTGTGTCTTCAATACATTTTGGGAAAGCAAATTTAAAAATATATTTACAGAGCTACACGGGGTACTATACTGAATAAAAAGTTGTTTTAATTTACTGAATTTGAACATCGGTTGCACTTGATTAAAATGTGGTAAATGATGTCATTTTCCCCTCTTTTTGAAAATAACGTAAGTTTACCACATTTTAATCATGTGGAACCGATGTACATGTTCAAAATAAGTAAAGTCAAAGGACTTTTTTTTTCAGTCAACGCTTAAATTGTGGTTAAATGTAATGTTCATCGGGGAAGAGTGAGGCAAAGTGGATGACTTGTGTAAGTACAAATTTGTGAACTTGAAACGAATTGGAATTCTCCTCCTGTTTTTTTTCTGTGCAATCACTTTAAGCCTAACATAAAGGCTATGAGTTGCAATGAAACCGAGATAGAATAAATACTTTTAATTACAATAGTCGTGTCCAGCCTGGCATACGTCATCATATGCCTCTTGTTCGGCCTTTGCCACCTCTACCTCTGCCCTACGTCGCATCTCAATGTATTCCTTTCGCCTCTCCTCGGTCCTCTCAGTGTCCCACTTCTTTCTTCTTTGCTAACAGCTTTCCTTCTATGATTTCCTGTGCTGTGAGGTTCCGCCACCAAGTCTCCTTGGTCACATCCCACCTGTGGGGCATAGCCACTAATCACATTAAACATAACACCCTCAATTTCAAGTTTCAGCCTCATCACTCGATCTGTTACTCTTTTCACCTCCAAGACATTCTTAGCCAACTCTTCTTTTAAAATAACCCCGACTCCATTTCTCTTCCCATCAACACCATGGTAATATAATTTAAACCCATCTTCAATCCACAGTAGCTGAATTTCAGACGTTGCTAAGCCTGGCCACGACCGATCCAGTACGGAACTCTTTGGCTGAACACTCACATTTGTTTGGCAAAGTTTTAAAACAGACACCCTTTGTGACACAACCCTCTGCATTTATCCAGGGTTGGGACCAATGTACAGTTTACACTGGCTTGTGTCCTCCATCGGGCTGCATTAAGAGAGGATCAAACCCAGGTCAATGCAAATCATAGTCAATGTTGAGCAACACATGACCAAACAGGTTTAATGATCCCAGACCAGGAATCGAACCCAGGCCACGGCGGTGAGCGTGCCGAACCCTAACCACGAGACCGCCAGAGACTTCTGCTATAGTTGCAATAAATTATGGCTTCAATGTTGATTTTATAAAATAAAAAAAGATAAAGTGGAGTGACATGAGTGTCACATTTCATCATAAAAGTGATTGAAATGGTGTTGGATTTATCTTACCCAACATTATAAAAAATCGACACAAAAGGAATGAAGACACTGGTTTCTTTTTCTCATGAGGAGGGCGTATGGGAGATTGTTCAGATCACAGTCTCTCAACACGCTCTAACCAATCTCTCCCGTCGCTCCTGCATTTATTTGAAAATAGGAGGGTTTTTCCCAGACATAATGTTCTAAACAATAAGACACAACACAAAACATTGGACCAACACCTGTCACGTCCCCGACCACATCCGATCACGTCCTTGGTCCAGGCGCCCTTCCATCGGATGATGCTGAGTCATCTTTTTGAAAACGAGACATCTAAAATCGTCCATAATACTAATGCAAGCTAAGCAAATAAATGATAACTTCTAAAATATATTTAACATTTCCCTCCTGTTTATCATGTATTTGCACAAATTCTCATACCATCCCACAGTCACTTCATTTCGATTTTTAACTGTAGAATCATTTTTATGAAACAAATACATTTACACTCAGAGTAAACTTGTCTACATGAATGTTGTAGTTTAAACATCGTAATCATCTGCATCAGGAAACAAATCAGTTAAAGCAAAATCATCATTTTCATCATTATCATCATACAGTAATGGATACATCAGCTCCATACGGTTCTTCATGTGGGTTATGGCTGTGGTGATTAATTTACTGATTAATGCCCGAATGCATGGGATACAACAACATCCACACAATGTCAGAATGGCTGCAAAAACAGCAATTGATATCAATATTGGTGAAATTAGGGTTTTATATTTACCAAAAATGTCCATTCAGCTGTCCCACAAGGAGTGTTGATTGAGGGTTCGTAGACCATCGATGGCTCTGGTCAAGCTGCCATCTGAAGCAGTATTGTTTGTTCTCCAAACATACCGCAAACACCTCTCTCTCTTGCGAGGAGCATGTCGACAGCTATGCGGTCTTGGAACGTCCTTGAGCTGCTCGTGCACAGCTTCCAACCCACTCTAAATCCAATTTCCTAATCTCTGTACATTGAAGTGGATATAGTTTATCCCATCAACATTTTATTAATCGTACACCGCCAGCATATGAAGTATTCAAATCCTCCTGCAACCTGGTCACCCAATTTGTATTGATTAGGAACCCCACGAGGAACACCTATGGCATCGATGTATGTTTTATGTTGGATTATTTTGCCCCTGCCATGACAAATCTCTTTTTTGTCTATGTTCTAGATTGGACAAAAACATTGGTGCCCTTTCCATGAAATCTTGAACAGGCATAGGGTATACTGACACATGCAATATCAAAGTGATAATAGCGCATAATCTAGATATATCTTTAGGTAATCTATCAAACAGTCTATCATCTCCGCACCACCACCAGATGTCGCTCCTTGATACTGGCATAAACTTTGGTCCGACTTTTAAGGTTACTTTACACTGTGTGTCGTTCAGTGGTCCTAATTTTTTGCCTTTACTAATCATGTTTATACATGTGAAATTATTTGGTGCTACTAAAGTAGAAAACATCGGTTTGTGTTTATCTGCTTTTGTTACGGGATATATAGGATCCCATGATTTACACCTCTCAGTTGGTACAGTAGCGTTCATTATTGGAGTAATACAATCTTGTGATAATTGTGCTGGAACTATGCGCAACAAAGGCCTGGGACCCATGCAAACCACACAATCTTTTCTCGTTACATTTGCTGCTTGTTCCACCAATAGTAACCAATTGTTATTTTGTCCTGAAACTGCTGTGACAACAAGGAACCAATCATCAGTAGTTATGTTGTTAACCATTAAAATATGTCCACCTTTCTTTGAAGTTTTCAATGGCATTTCTGGTTTAACACGGTTCCCATAACACAATGCTACTTGGAAGTGGGGATTTTTTCCACCAGAATATGCCCACAAGCTCATCATCAAACATACTGGGTGACTTGATTTGTGTTTCAATATTAAACTATGGGCCGTTTTGCTTATGTTAAACTTCTTTCTATGTTCTTTTGCTGTTTTTTTTTTTGACCAACTGGACCAATCATAACCTGTTTCACCAATGAGGTGTTCCCATCCAAAGCCTATAGTTGCATACCAGTCATATCTAAATCCCCAATTCTGCCCATTCTTTTGAGGATCATTGGTGAGAGCCGCATATGGAATTATGATTAAAGCAGCTTGATTTTGGGGGGCACAAAATATTAAACCGTTTTGCCGCGTTTGGAGGCCATGCCCACAGTTCTGATCATCAGCTGTACTCCTTTTGATACGAGTTAATGATTCTAAATTTTTCATTATTGGGTTCGTCATATTGGTCCAGTTGGTAGGTGATTTTCTATCTAAAAAATTGGTTGTATCATTTAGGGTGGGACGTCCCATGTACCACATAAACAAAACCAACACCATAGTAGCTAAAGTTGCTTCGTAACAACGTATCGAATCTCATAACCAATAACGTGGGTGTGACTTTCTGATGAGTTCTCACTAAAAGGGTTGGTGTCATTTTTCTTCACTGACCAGCAAGCGTTTTCAGAATCGACACATCTGCTCCCGCTCCGTTATCAGACTTTTGCTCACCTTCCCTATTTGAGTACTCAGCTGAAATGACTCTTTTACAGTGTGTTAAATGAACCCACGTGTTTCTTTCTGCTATTTTTTTTAGGGCTGTAAAGTGTCAATCTATCTGTGCCACCATCACTCCGGTTGAGACATGTGACACAGCATGGCTCATTATAGCAGCCCATTTGAATAGATTTTTTTCTTTTTTTTCTTTTCTTTTCTGTGCTAATGTAAATTTCATTTTATAGTTTTGCACTTTGTTTTTCCCAATAATTGCGTTCTTGTTGTGGAATACTCATATTGGCTATCAGTATAGATTGTACCATCTTTATTTATCATTAGTTTGCATGCCTCGGTTAATGCTACTAATTCAGCAGCTTGTTCAGCCAATTCCTGACAATCATGCTGCGTGCCTTCATCAAGTAAGGGTAATAGTGTGGCTGGATTTAAGGTTGTGCATCGCTCAACAGTCAAATGTGGTTCTGACAGCAAGATGGCCATGCAAGATAAATGTCTTGCAGGTGATAAAAACGCCATATTCGTTTGCAATAGGAGAGCAGACACTGTATGTGGGACCTTAAGAGTTAATGGATGAAATAACACAATCGTGGAACTGCTCTCTACTGCCATCGAAGCTGCCACAACTGCTCTGACACAATGCGGTAATGCACACGTCACGCTGTCCAATTTAGTCGAAAAATAAGCCCATGGTCTTAGCTTATCACCGTATTGTTGTGTAAGTACGGAGGTCATGTAATAGCTTTTACAATCTACCATTTGAATGAATGTTTTATCATTAAATTTGGAAGGCCCAGCGCAGTAGTCGACACCAAATGTTTAATGTCACAGAAGGCCTTTTCTGCCTCTGTACTCCATTAAACAGGTGATGTCATTTTAAGGTTGTCTTCATACATTAATTTTGACAAAGGTGCAACAATTTCTGCATAGTTTGGAATCCATGCTCTCCAATAATTTGTCAGACCTAAAATTATTATTATATGTTTCTTCGTCTGTGGTTTAGGATTTTTTTAAGACTATAGCTTTCCTGTCTTCTAATATAGTCCTTCCTCCTACACTTAAATTATGTATATTTTTTGCCCTCAAATGTAAATGCAAACCAAAATTGACTGTTCTTTTCTATTGGTACAGAAAAGAATGCATTACTTATGTCCACCACTGTAAACACAGTAGCGTCTGGCCTTAATGAATTTAACAATGTGTGTGGATCTGGTACGCATGCTGCTCTCTGTATTACTGCAGTATTTACTGCCTGTAAGTCTCCAACCCACTGAAGGTGGGGCCTTTTTTACAGGGAAAAATGGGTGTGTTACATGGTGATTCTGGACACTCCACTATAACTCCTGCCTTAATTAGTGCTTCAATTACCGGTTTGATTCCTTCATGTGCATCTGGTTTTAATGGATATTGACGAATCCCTGGTCTATATTCTGTTTTGGGTCGAATTTGTACTGGTGAAGCCCCTTTAATAAGGCCTACATCAAATGGTCCTGTGGACCATAATTCTTTTGGAACTTTTTTTCAATATTTCTTCATCAATTTCAGTGAGGATCATTTGGTCTAATCAAACAGGATGCATGTGTTTCCCTTCATCACCCTGTATTGTCCAAAACATCGCCTTCCTAATTAGACCAGTTGACGCACTGTATTCCAGTTTGTTTTCTATTTGCTGCCAATCATCTGTCTCCTGTCCTTGTTTTACTAATGTTCCCATATGTTTCCACTGTGACTCATAATCTTTGCACAATGAAATATGTGGGACACTTGTATTTTTATACAGTTCCTTTAATTTGTCTGGTAAAATAATTCCTGCCGCGACTTTTGCTTCATTGTCTGAGTACAGATAATCTACAGTAATTTTATCAGGTGTCGCATGTCGTAACTTTTTTTCATATCCTGGTTACACAAGAGGAATTGTTTAGTTGGGAAGCAGGCTGGTTTAGTCATGCGGTAGTTTGTCCGTATTCTCTTTTATTTTATATAATTTGATTCCTGCAACGCGGCTATTTTTTGTGTATTTAACCAACCATTAAAGCCGTGTTCAGTTATCCCTGTCTCTAAATATTAAATGTTATCAGGATCCTGTTTTTTTTTCTTTTAAATTTAATTTAATGAACTTCCAACCTTTACACTGCAGTGTATCCCTGTTTTTTATTTTACTACTTCCTTTCCCCATTTGAAAGTATTTGGTTCAGTGTAATACTATCTAGGGTAGTCTAGAACACTGTTTCTTTTCAGTAGGATGGTGATTCAAATTTACTTTCTGTGGTCATTCTCACTTCAACTCTTTCGAGTGGAGAATTCTTGCCTTTGCATCCACAAAAGTCCACCGTTTACTTTCCCACTGTTTTGGTATGGAATGAAAAACCTAGTGGTATCCCATTTTCCATTTACACTCTCATTCAAACAGTTTTCATTCACACTGGCTCGTCAGAGGACTCCGCCGTCCTATACGGAATTTAACTACGTCTGTCAATAGCTCGTTAGAGGACTCCGCCGTCCTCTACGGAATTTAACTACGACGCCACGAAACTTTCCTAGTTTTTTTATTTATTAAACACGGAATGTAAGTACGTACAGGACTCCGCCGTCCTCGCGGAATTTGTCGGACTCCGCCGTCCTTTTTCCTCAAAACATTTTTAATTTAACTCACCAAAATCGTCTTCAATCCTGTGGATTGTCGTCAACCTTCAGATCCCAGTTAAGGAGAACGAAGACCAGTCCTGTGAAGGGTCTTACTTGCCGTGGCCACGGTCTATTAACTGGAAGTCGGCTCCACAACTGGAATCCTCGGGTGTGTTGACATCCGGCTCGAAGGACCAATTTAATGGATTTGTCTTACCCAACATTATAAAAAATAGACACATGAGGAGGGCGGATGGGAGATTGTTCAGATTACAGCCTCTCAACACGCTCTAAACAATCTCTCCCGTCGCTCCTGCATTTATTTGAAAATAGGGAGGTTTCCAAGTTTAAAAGACATAACGTACTAAGCTTCAAGACACAACACACTAAGGGTAGGGTTTCAAGGTGAAAACATGGGACCAACACCTGCCACGTCCCGGCCACGTCCTTCTCTCTGATGATTCCTGCTGAGTCATCTTCTTGAAGGCGAGACATGTTCCTTTCTCAAAATGGTCCATAATACTAATGCAAGCTAAGCAAATTAATGATAACTTCTACAATATATTTAACACTGGTCTAAGCTCATAAATGCACAACCATAAACCTAATGTAATAATATTTCACAAAATGATTAAATGTTATCTGCTTAAGTGAAGTTGAACAAAGGCTGTTAATGCCTTTTTTAAATTAATGCCTTATCTTTTATGCCCAATGTGAATTTAATAAATAAAAACTGTTGATTATATATAAAGAAAACAAATTGGTTGTACGTTATTAAGTGAAGGATTTTATTTTCAATTTTGTATTCAAAATTTCCGTTTCACCAAGCAAAAATATAGTTAATCCAAATACTCGATTATTCGATAGAACTTTCAGTAGGACACTCGAGTACTAAAATATTCGTTAGCTTCACCAATACATTCAACTCCCCCCTTATATTGTTGTATTTTTATTGTTTAAGAAAAACTGCTCCTCAAAGAAAACAAATATTTTGAGCCTTGTTTTCATGGGAACACTTTGGGGCAAGCTTCAAACGTGACCACGTGTCACCAAGCCATTGAAGCATTGTACATTTGTGTCGCTCTGTGTTTTTATTTTAATTAATCAACATTGTCGTTAACTCATCTGATAATGTATCTCAAATCTCTTTTTTCCCCACAGTCTATTCAGTGGGTGTGATTGCAACTGCCATCCTCCTCATCCTGGTGCTGATCATCATAACAGTTGTCGCAATAGTATGCTACAGGCGAAAGACCACCCTCAAAACTGAAAAGGAAGGAGTTCCACTCCAGTGTGTAGAGGGTTCTTATCACAGTAACATATTAGTAATACGGTATACAGTAGCTACAGATATAGCTCACTGGATGAACATAAAACTACTCCCAAGATTTATTTTTTTTAACACGACAATCCACATTTTGGTTTCTGTGAAACCCACTTTTGAATTTATCCGCCATTCTGTAGGCTATTTTAGAAAATAATATAGAACATGGCGGCACGGTTGACGACTGGTTAGCACATCTGCCTCACAGTTCTGAGGACCGTGGTTCAAATCCTGGCCCCACCTGTTTGGAGTTTGCATGTTTTCCCCGTGCCTGCGTGGGTTTTCTCCGGGCACTCCGGTTTCCTCCCACATCCCAAAAACATGTTTGTTTATATGTGCCCTGCAATTGGCTGGTGACCAGTTCAGGGTGTACCCCGCCTCTCGCCCGAAGATAGCTGTGATAGGCTCCAGCAGCCCGTGACCCTTGTGAGGATAAGCGGTACAGAAAATGGATGGATGAATATCGAAAATGCTAAATCACAGTGAAAACTCCTGCCACATGTGTTGTGTGTGTGTGTGTTCCGGGTTTTGTCTTCCCCCCTGTTTCTCACACACCTGCTCCTGTGAGCATCTTCACCACCTGTGCCTCGTTCACCCTAATTACCCCTTGTATATAACCTCGTGTCTCATTCCCTCTCGTTGCCAGTTCGTTGTACCTTGTCGTCGCGTTCCAGCATTCCTTGTTTCCACGTCATAGATTCACAGTAAGACTTGACCTTGTTCTGATTATCGACCTTGCCTCTTTGCCTCATGTTTTTGGATACCGTTGCCTCTCTTGGATTGCCTGCCTGTGTACCGACCTATGCCCGTCTATTAAACCTCTCTTTTTGGAAACTGTCTATTTGTTTTGGAGTCGTGCATTTCTGGGTCCTATCCTCTGTTCCGTTCATGACAGAACGAACTGGCCATAACATGGACCCAGCAGACTCAGACCCGGTGCGCAAAGCCCTTCAAGTGCAGGGTCAACGCCTCACGAAGCAGGATGAGCAGATTGCTGCCCTCCACCTTCATCTAGAGGGACTGTCAAGGCATCAGGACATTATGATGAGACAGGTGGCCTCGCAGTTTGAACTTCTTTTGAAATTTTTTCAAGAGAAGGAACCAGTTGGCACCACACCCAGTACCGCCACGGTATTTCCATGTGAAGTAGTCACCATGCAGCCACCTGCCACCTCTGCTGCTGTCTGCCCACAGCTCTCTCGACCGGAGAGGTTCTCTGGAAATTCTGGGAACATTAAGCCGTTCATCACGCAGTGCGAGCTCCACTTTGAACTACAGGCAGCTGCCTTCCCCACCGAGCGGGCAAAAATCGCATTCGTCATTTCCCACCTGACTGGTCGTGCGGAGGCGTGGGCTACTGCTGAATGGAGCCGCAATTCCGCCGTGTGTCATTCATGGGCTTTTTTCGTAAAGACTATGGAGCAAATTTTTCAATTTTCCACTCCTGATCATGAGGCAGCTCGCTCCCTTGTCACCTTACAACAAGGCAAGCGCAGGGTGTCAGATTACGCGATTGAGTTTCGCATTCTAGCTGCTGAGAGTCATTGGAATAATCGGGCGCTACTCGATGCCTTTTTTCAAGGACTATCCCCCGCCGTCAAGGATCATTTAGTCCCGCTAGACCTGCCGACCGACTTGGACACTCTCATTGCTCTCGCCGTAAAGATTGACAAGAGGCTTTTGGATCGCGAGCTGGATGGAGATCGGCGGAGGGCTGCGTCAACGCGCACTTGGAGGACGAGCCTCTGTGACCAACCAAACCAAGGCAGATCCCCTGGTTCCGGTCTCAACCCACTGGCTAGCGTCCCCACGGATGAACCCATGCAACTGGGCAGGTTCCGTCTCTCCCCTGAGGAACGTCAACGCCGGCTGAGGGAAGGGCGGTGCTTCTACTGCGGTCAGTTGGGTCATTCCGTGAGCAACTGTCACGTCAAAGGTGCCGGTAGCCAGGGCACGGGAGAGGTGAGTCTGAATTTCATTAAGGAAGACCCTACACTGGTTCTTCCTAAAGTGACACTATGCTCTCCGGATCAAGAAATTCATACACCTGTATTGACTCTGGTTCTGATGCAAACTTACTCAACGCCATCCTTGTTAAACGTATGCACCTTAGAACCTTTGGAATAAAACGCCACCGCAACACCTATGCTGCAGATGGCAGTTTTATGGGCAAGATCACTCACCGCACCCAAACACTCACATTGACATTCCCTGATTCTCACTCGGAACGCATTAGTTTTCATGTTTTTGACGCCATGAATCATGACCTTATCTTAGGGAACCCATGGTTGAAATTACATAACCCCCACATTGACTAGTCCTCTGGCCAGGTTATGTCATGGGGCAGCAATTGCGCCCGGAACTGTTTCAAGCCGCCATGTGATGTTCAGGGTCATGTTGCTAAGGACAATCCACAGACCCCATCTGGGGATCCTGATTTATCTCATGTGCCCACCTGTTATCAGGATATTAAAGATGTTTTTTCCAAGTCCAAGGCCAAATCCCTTCCACCCCACATACCTTATGACTGTGCTGTTGACTTGCTGCCTGGAACCACACCCCCACGAGGGAGGTTGTTCTCTCTTTCAGGGCCGGAACACAAGGCCATGAAGGAATACGTAGAAGAATCACTGGCAGCCGGGATCATTCGCCCATCTTCATCCCCTGCAGGAGCAGGATTTTTCTTTGTGGACAAAAAGGACAAGACCCTGCGACCCTGTATCGATTACCGGGGTCTCAACGAGATCACGGTAAAAAACAGGTACCCTCTTCCTCTCATCTCCACCGCCTTCGAGTTCCTGGAGGGAGCCAAGATTTTCACAAAACTGGACTTAAGAAATGCATATCATCTAGTCAGGGTAAGGGAGGGGGATGAATGGAAAACAGCATTCAACACACCAACGGGACATTATGAATATTTGGTAATGCCTTTTGGGCTTACTAACGCTCCAGCTGTTTTCCAGAACCTTGTCAACGATGTCCTGCGTGACATGTTGAATGTTTATGTTTTTGTTTATTTAGATGACATTTTGATATTCTCCCCGGATGAGGAGACTCACATTATTCATGTCCGCTCTGTTTTGCAGCAGTTACTGCAGAATCAACTCTATGTCAAGGCTGAGAAATGTGAGTTCCACAAGGCGTCCGTTTCTTTTCTGGGTTTCGTCCTGGCTCAAGGTGAAGTCAAGATGGACTCTTGCAAGGTCGATGCAGTTATTAATTGGCCTACTCCCACGTCACGCAAAGATGTACAAAGGTTCTTAGGGTTCGCTAACTTCTACAGAAATTTCAGTTCTATAGCCTCTCCTTTGCATGATCTTACCTCGCCACACAAACCTTTTGTATGGAACCCGCTTTGTCAGGCAGCTTTTCAAAGACTTAAGTCGAGCTTTACCTCCGCTCCCATCCTTACTTTGCCAGATCTCAAACAGCAGTTTGTGGTAGAAGTCGATGCGTCCGATGCCGGAATAGGAGCAGTGCTCTCCCAGAAATCTCTCAAGGACGATAAGTTACATCCTTGTGCGTTTCTCTCCAAAAGATTGACCCCAGCTGAGAAAAATTATGACATTGGTGACCGTGAACTGTTGGCAGTCAAAGTGGCTTTGACGGAGTGGAGGCACTGGCTAGAGGGGGCACAGACTCCGTTTTTAGTATGGACAGATCACAAGAACCTTGAATATATTAAAACTGCCAGAAGATTAAATGCGAGGCAGGCTAGATGGGCTCTGTTCTTCACTAGATTTAATTTTACGTTATCATACCGACCGGGTTCTAAAAATGGTAAGCCAGATGCTTTGTCACGCATTTTCTCCGAAGAGAATTCTTTGTCCGACCCTAAGACTAATTTGCCCAAGTCATGTTTCATTTTCGCTTTTGTTTGGGACATTGAAACTTCGGTTGAAGGGGCTCTGAAAGACACTCCTAGCCCTGAAGATTGCCCTGAGAACAGGCTTTATGTGGTTCCGACCTTAAGGGGAAGAGTCATCCACTGGGCTCACACGAACCGAACTGTATGTCACCCAGGCATTGCCAAGACGCTATCAGTGGTCGAACAGCGCTTTTGGTGGCCTAATGTTAGGAGGGATGTTATCGATTACGTCAATGCTTGCCAGGTATGTGCTGCTAACAAGGCCTCTCATCAACGTCCTTCTGGGGAGTTGCGACCCCTGCCAATACCACAACGTCCTTGGTCAGACATTTCCGTAGACTTTGTGACAGGATTACCGGCCTCTAAAGGCAATACCACCATTCTTACAGTTGTTGACAGGTTCTCTAAGATGGCGCACTTCATTGCACTTCCAAAACTCCCCTCAGCTAAAGACACTGCCGAGCTTATGATTAATCAGGTTTTTAAGTTCCATGGTTTCCCCAAGAATGTGGTGTCTGATAGGGGTCCCCAATTCATTTCGCAATTTTGGAAGGAGTTTTGCAATCTCATAGGTGCTATATATTCTATATATATACCCAGTCTGTCATCTGGGTTTCATCCTGAAACCAACGGCCAAACCGAGAGGCTGAACCAGGACCTGGAGACGGGGCTCCAATGTCTCGCTTCACAGGAGCCGCGATCCTGGTCTCAGAAACTGGTTTGGGTCGAATTCTCCCACAATTCCCTCCCCTCTGCATCCACTGGTCTATCGCCTTTTCACGTTGTGCATGGTTACCAACCATCTCTGTTTCCTGCCATAGCCCCAGAATCCACAGTTCCAGCGGCATTAACCATGGTGAGACGCTGCAGGAGGACCTGGGAGCGAGCCCGCCAGATGCTGCTGCGCCAGGGACGATCCTACAAAGCCGCTGCTGACCGTCGGAGGACACCGGCCCCGAACTACAAAGTGGGTCAGCGAGTTTGGCTCTCGACCAAACATATTCCACTCCGGGTGGAGTCCAAGAAGCTCGCTCCCAGGTTCGTTGGGCCCTTCCCCATCACAAAAATCATCAACCCTGTCACCGTGAAGCTGAGGCTCCCAAGGTCTATGCGGGTCCACCCCACTTTTCACGTCAGCCTACTCAAGCCAGCCCAGGCCCCCTCCTCCCCCCCGGTTTGTGGATGGGGGCCCTGTCTTCTCTGTGAAGCGGCTGTTGTCGTCTCGTCGGAGGGGCAGGGGGTTTCAATATCTGGTGGACTGGGAGGGCTATGGGCCTGAGGAGCCTTCATGGGTACCGTCTGCGTTTATCGTGGATGATTCGCTCATTCGGGACTTCCACGTTGCGCATCCAGGGGCCCCAGGGCCGTCTGGGGCCGGCCGTTAAGGGGGGGGTACTGTCGTGTGTGTGTGTGTGTTCCGGGTTTTGTCTTCCCCCCTGTTTCTCACACACCTGCTCCTGTGAGCATCTTCACCACTTGTGCCTCGTTCACCCTAATTACCCCTTGTATATAACCTCGTGTCTCATTCCCTCTCGTTGCCAGTTCGTTGTACCTTGTCGTCGCGTTCCAGCATTCCTTGTTTCCACGTCATAGATTCACAGTAAGACTTGACCTTGTTCCGATTATCGACCTTGCCTCTTTGCCTCATGTTTTTGGATACCGTTGCCTCTCTTGGATTGCCTGCCTGTGTACCGACCTATGCCCGTCTATTAAACCTCTCTTTTTGGAAACTGTCTATATGGAGTCGTGCATTTTTGGGTCCTATCCTCTGTTCCGTTCATGACAACATGAATCTGTACTAAACGGTATTATCATCACCTCAGTAGAAGCTCCAGACTTCTTTGCCACCTCTGCTTATTCCATTAAGGCTCAAGTTTTCCTATTATTTTTATTTTTTATTTTTACACGTTACGGTACTGGCGGCACGGTGGAAAACTGGTTAGCACATATGCCTCACAGTTCTGAGGACCCATGATCAATCCCCGGCCCCGCCTGTGTGGAGTTTGCATGTTCTCCCCTTGCCTGCGTGGGTTTTCTCCGGGCGCTCCGGTTTCCTCCCACATCCCAAAAACATGCATTAATTGGAGACTTTGAATTGCCCGTAGGTGTGACTGTGAGTGTGAATGGTTGTTTGTGCCCTGTGATTGGCTGGCAACCAGTTCAGGGTGTACCCCGCCTCCTGCCCGATGACAGCTGGGATAGGCTCCAGCACGCCCATGACCCTAGTGAGGAGAAGCGGCTCAGAAAATGGATGGATGGATGGACGTTACGGTACTTTTTTATCCTTTGTTCTTAGCATCATTATCATTATTATCCAATTGACAGTAGAGTTTTCAAAACCAAATTAGATTACAAACTCATGTTTTGCTCTTTATATTTTTATGTTTCTCTTTTTTTCTACAGTTTTTGGTTTCTTTGGAGCTATACTAGTAGGCTAATTTAGGACAAACAACAAAGTTAAGTGCAATTTGTGATGCAAGGAGCAAATTATTTTACATTTACACTGCATGAGAAAAAGCAGTACTGAGCCTCCGCATGATACCAAGACAGATAGTGAACCAAAGCATTGTGCGTGAATCAAGGCAATATGTATTTGAAAACTTTTTTTTACAGTATTGTGTATTAATGCTGCTTTTGCCAGTCATTATAAAAGATTAGTTTTTTATCATCATAAGAACATTGGACCTCATTCACTAATAAATGCATAGAAACTTGCGCATAAGTTGAGCATATACTGTATACGCAAAGTTACCGTTACATTCATGACCTGCGTACCAGCCAATTTTCTTGTTAATGAATCGAAATTCATTCTACAGGAAATGATGGGCTCGTGCCCGCAGCATCTTGTCTGCACAAAGCACACTCCTATTTACGGAGTTAGGTGATCCAAAACTTCAATAACTTTCTAGATCTTTATCCAATATTCAAAAGGTTGGTATCCTCAGAAAGCTTGCTAAATACAGAAACTGACAACATACAGTGTAATACTCATGTAATAGTCATGTTAATCATTCCACATTAATTTCAAAGTTAAATTACAGAATGTGCCACAAAACAACCATACAAAACAATCTAAGAGCCGTGAAAAATATATTTTTGGAGTTAAAAAAAAGTGATATATTATTTGAGAAAAGTTTGTAACTCTTCAAAAATAAAGTTGTTTTTTTTAATGAAAAAAAATGAAAAAACTCTTACCCACATAAAGATACTGTGAACTGCACTTGTTAATTGGTCTCTCTTCACTCATACAGACAAATTCACTGGTCCACTCATTGGCAAGACCCCACCCTGTCTTTGCTCTCTTCTCACCATACATACCACCACACACCCTCTCCGTTTCAACAGTTTTATTAACCTCTTCCCCAAACTACTGGAACACTGCAACAAATAAAATTTGTTTGTTAAAATCTTTCATCCCAATATCATTTTGTTTCTAAATTATGCTAGGTAAATTTATTTTGTTGGTTTTATTTCTTAGTGCTATATAAATAAAAGTGAGTTGAGTTGAGTATATGTATTTGTATTTGCTTTAATTTTTGCTTTGTTTTAAATCTAAATTGATGAAAATATTCTCAATTACTTTACCTGGATAAATAAAGGTTAAACTAATAAATAAAGTCTGATGTAATTGAGAAAAAGTCATAAAGATAAAAAAGTATTTTAAAAAAAATCACAAAAGTCACACTTATTTTGAGAATAAAGCCGTATCTCATAAGAATAAGGTTGCATTTTGGGAAAAGAAAAAAAACGTCATTTTACAGGAATACTTTTGTCATTTCCTGTGAATAACGTCGGATTATCACAAGAAAATGTTACAAGAGCAGTCCTTTCACTTTTATTTTGTATATTAAATAAATATAATAATAATAATAGGCTGCACGGTGGCCGACTTGTTAGAGCGTCAGCCTCACAGTTCTGAGGACCAGGGTTCAATCCCCGGTCCCGCCTGTGTGGAATTTGCATGTTCTCCCCGTGCCTGCGTGGGTTTTCTCCGGGCACTCCGGTTTCCTCCCACATCCCAAAAACATGCATGAATTGGACACTCTAAATTGCCCGTAGATGTGACTGTGAGTACGAATGGTTGTTTTTTTGTATGTGCCCTGCGATTGGGTGGCAACCAGTTCAGGGTATACCCCGTCTCCTGCCCGATGATAGCTGGGATAGGCTCCAGCACGCCCGCGACCCTACTGAAGAGAAGCGGCTCAGAAAATGGATGGATGGATAATAATAATATTGGCGTGTTCAATACTTTTTCCCTGTGTCATTTCACATTATTACACACTTAACTTAATTTAATTTAATAATTGATCTTATTTGTTCTACTTTCTTTGTATGTATGGATTACTTGAGTTGTTCCCAACATCTGGGGAAATTTTCATGTTAATAGCACCTTTGGAAATATATTTAGTAAGAAAAATGGTGAGGTGTTAAATATTTATCTCAGCCGCTGTATATAGAAATAAGACCATTTATTTTGCTTTCTGCTATTGTGTGAATTCTAAATAGGTACCTCATCCTGGCACTTCAGCTAGAAAGCTTGAGTGACAAAGAAGGCCAATTTGTAAAAGCAGAAAAAAAGATACAGTGTCCCCGACATAGTTGGGTGGTGGTGTTAAATTTAGGTGGAGTGGTGACTTCTTAATAATTTTCATCCATCCATCCATTTCCTTCCGCAGCCCAAGCTGGCAAGTCGAAACTTCCCTCTCCCCAGCCACTTCGTCCAACCCTTCCCGTGGGATCCTGAGGCGTTCCCTAGGCAGGATGGCTCCTCTCAATGCAAAGGACAGCAGCTCGACTCTGACCATAGGTGAGGGTAGGAACGTAGATAGACCGGTAACTCGAGAGCTTTGCCTTTTGGCTCAGCTCGTTCTTCACCACGACATACTGACCACGACTAAGGACCATGGCCTTAAATTTGGAGGTGCTGATTTTCATACCAGCCAGTTCACACTCGGCTGTGAACCGCTCCAGCAAGAGTTGTTGATCACGGCTTGATGAAGCCATCAGAACCACATCATCTGCAAAAACCAGAGACGCAACATTGAGGCGACCAAACTGGACCTCTTCAACACCTCGGCTGCACCTAGAAATTCTGTCCATAAAAATCAAGAACAGAATAGGTGACAAAGGGCAGCCTTGACCTTACCAGGGAGGTTGAGGAGTGTGATCCCCCTATAGTTGGAACACACCCTCCGGTCTCCCTTCTTAAAAAGCACCCCCTCTAATGACTCCAACAAGGGTGGGCACTCTGAGCTGCTGTTTGGTGCATAAACACAAACAACAGTTAGGACCCGTTCCCCCACCCAAAGGTGGAGGGAGCCTACCCTTTCGGATACTGGGGTGAACCCCAACGTAAAGGCCTGCCAGGGGTGCAATCAGTATACCCACACCTGCTTGGTGCCTCTCACCATGGGCAACTCCTGAGTGGAAGAGAGTCCAACCCCTCTCAAGAGGACTGGTACTGGATACCAAGTTGTGTGTCGAGGCGAGCACGACTATGTCTAGCCGGAATTTCTCAACATCACGCACCAGCTCAGGCTATTTCCCTACCAGAGAGGTGACATTCCAGGTCCGAGAGCCAGCTTCTGCAGCTGGGGATCGGATCGCCAAGGTCCCCGCCTTTGGCTGCCGCCCAACTCTCTGTGCACCCTCATTCCTCCTCCGACAAGTGGTGAGTCCGTGGCAAGGTGTACCCATGTTGCCTCTTCGGGCTGTGCCCGGCTGGGCCCCACGGGTGCAGGCCTGCCCACCAGGCACTCTCCATCGAACTCGTCCAGGCTTGGCTTCAGAGGGCGTCCATTTACAGTAGAGGGGTGTAACAATGAATGTAATTAACGATTAATATTCCTACGATCCAGTTGGATCGATATGTCCTAAGCCTTACGGACTCAAATATATCGATTTAAATCGTTTTAAAAGGTAATCAATCGATTGTGTCAATACTAGGAGACTATATGGATGCACATAGTTTTTAGCACTTTTAATGATAAAGACGTTAAACGTTACTCAATTAAGAATTCCTGTCTGTGATGTCGCAGTGGATCATGGAAGTATCAAACAGTGTAGTTTCTTTCTGGCGCTATTGAGTGGGCTGGTCTGAGAAACGTGCAGTGCAGGAAATTTGACAGTGCACCGCGCCAGTGAGCAGAGCGCTAAACTGAACAAGTGGCAAAGGTTGAATCAAGGACACTGGACCGTTCTTTTTTGTTGAAGATGTTAGGGAACGTCCTGTGAAGCTTCAATCAGAAGAATGGATGCATTTTGGTTTTGCAGTTGTAAAAAAATTATTGAGGAGAAAGCATGACGGGCAAGCGATAAACTGTTTGCTGACCACCGCTGCCATCAAGAAGTTATGGAATATAAGTAAAATGTAAAGCCACAATCACCTGGAACCAAGAAGCAAGCAAGGCCAAACATCAATTCTTGAGACATTTCAACCAGGTTTTCTTTATGATTGCAAGATCGAGAGCGAAAAGGTTGGTAAACACGCTTGAGCCACGGTACAATATTTCATCACGGACTTCAGCAAAACGCTAACACCAACGCTTTATTAAGACACAAAGACCGAAGTAGTGAAAGAGAGCATTAAGCAGACATACTGTGTCTCACTCATGACTTGGACATCACGAGCTTCTCAGACCTACGTAAACACTATGTTACACATGACCATTACATGGATAATAATAAATATAATTAGAACATTTGAGCATTACGTGTTTTGTTTTCAATTTCAATAACATTTTTATTATTTCTATGTTGGAAAACAACATCTGAAGTTACAGGTAAATTACAGGTAACTATTAATCCAACCTGGAGAGATGTTAGTGACACTTTAATTCAAATAAAGCGTGAAAGCATTATTGTTGTTGTTATTATTTGCCATAATAGCAGCTTATTGTTTATTATGTCCACAATTAATTTTACCTGATACATTTACAAGAAACAAAAGAAATTTAGAAAATTTCCCCCAAACCCTATAAATACATCCCCAATTCCAATTAAGTTGTGACGTTGTGTTAAACATAAATAAAAACAGAATGCAATGATTTGCAAATCGTGTTCAACCGATATTTAATTGCATACACTACAAAGACAAGATATTTAATGTTCAAACTGATACTTTATTGTTTTTAGCAAATAATAATTAACTTAGAATTTTATGGCTGCAACACGTTCCAAAAAAGCTGGGAGAGGTGGCAAAAAAGACTGAGGTAAGTTGAGGAATGCTCATCAAACACCTGTTTGGAACATCCCACAGGTGAACAAGCGAATTGGGAAAAAGTGGGTGCCATGATTGGGTAGAAAATGAGCTTCCCTGAATTGCTCAGTCATTCACAAGCAAAGATGGGGCGAGGTTCACCTTTTTGTGAACAAGTGCGTGAGAAAACAGTCGAACAGTTTAAGGACAATGTTCCTCAACGTACAATTGCAAGGAATTTAGGGATTTCATTATCTACGGTCCATAATATCATCAAACGGTTTAGAGAATCTGGAGAAATCACTGCATGTAAGCGACAAGGCTGAAAACCAACATTGAATGCCCGTGACCTTCGATCCCTCAGGCGGCACTGCATCAAAAACCGACATCAATGTGTAAAGGATATCACCACATGGGATCAGGAACACTTCAGAAAATCCATCCATCCATCCATTTTCTGAGCCGCTTCTCCTCACTAGGATCGCGGGCGTGCTGGAGCCTATCCCAGCTGTCATCGGGCAGGAGGCGGGGTACACCCTGAACTGGTTGCCAGCCAATCGCAGGGCACATGGGAACAAACAACCATTCGCACTCACAGTCATGCCTACGGGCAATTTAGAGTCTCCAATTCATGCATGTTTTTGGGATGTGGGAGGAAACCGGAGTACCCGGGGAAAACCCACGCAGGCATGGGGAGAACATGGAAACTCCACACAGGCGGGGCCGGGGATTGAACCCGGGTCCTCAGAACTGTGAGGCTGACGCTCTAACCAGTCGCCCACCGTGCCGCACTTCAGAAAATCAATGTCAGTAAATACAGTTCGACGCTACATCCGTAAGTGCAACTTGAAACTCTACTATGCAAAGCAAAAGCCATTTATCAACAACACCCAGAAACGCCGCCAGCTTCTCTCGGCCCGAGCTCATATAAGATGGACTTATGCAAAGTGGAAAAGTGTTCTGTGGTCTGACGAGTCCACATTTGAAATTCTTTTTGGAAATTGTTGACGTTGTGTCCTCCGGGCCAGAGAGGAAAAAAAACATCTGGACTGTTATGGACGCAAAGTTCAAAAGGCAGCATCTGTGATGGTATGGGGCTGTGTTAGTGCCAATGGCATGGGTAACTTACACATCTGTGAAGGCACCATTAATGCTGAAAGGTACATACAGGTTTTGGAGAAACATATGCTGCCATCCAAGCAACGTCTTTTTCATGGACGCCCCATCTTATTTCAGCAAGACAATGCCAAACCACATTCTGCACGTGTTACAACAGCGTGGCTTTGTAGTAAAAGAGTGCGGATACTAGACTGGTGTGCCTGCAGCCCAGACCTGTCTCCCATTGAAAATGTGTGGCGCATTATGAAGCGTAAAATACGACAACGGAGACCCCGGACTGTTGAACAGCTGAAGCTGTACATCAAGCAAGAATGGGAAAGAATTCCACCTACAAAGCTTCAACAATTAGTGTCCTCAGTTCCCAAACGTTTATTGAATGCTGTTAAAAGAAAAGGTGATATTACAAAGTGGTAAACATGACCCTGTCCCATCTTTTTTGGAACGTGTTGCAGCCATAAAATTCCAAGTTAATGATTATTTGCTAAAAACAATCAAGTTTAGCAGTTTGAACATTAAATGTCTTGTCTTTGGAGTGTATTCAATTAAATATAGGTTGAACATGATTTGCAAATCTTTGTATTCTGTTTATCCATCCATCCATCCATTTTCTGAGCCGCTAGTGAGGATACTAGGGTCACGGGCATGCTGGAGACTATCCCAGCTATCATCGGGCAGGAGGCAGGGTACACCCTGAACTGGTTGCCAGCCAATCGCAGGTATTCTGGTTTTATTTACCGCATTTTCTCGACCAGAGGTCGCACCATAGTAAAAGGCGAAGTCTCATTTACGGGGTCTGTTTCTGTATTTAACACATACATAAGGCGCACCGTATTATTAGGCGCAGGCATGGTAAAACATATGATTTTGATTCTGCTGATTCTGATTGAATTTACTCTATCTAATCTACTCCTACTAATACTGCCATTCACTCGACTGTAATGTATTCCTCGGAAGTGGTTTGGGTTCATAAACCGTGGCTTTGAGGTCCACACAATAATGTGCAATAATTACGTATCATTTAAAGATCCATACCTTCGTATCCTTAGCCTCGAGCTAATTAAAAGCACTGATGTGATAAAATCGTGACGTATCACGTGATATATATATATATATATATATATATATATATATACATATATATATATATATTTGTATGTGTGTATAGATTTTTATTTTTTTTTACTGTCGGAAAAGGAGAAACGGGATGTTTAAAAAAGGTACGTGAAGATTCTGTCTCCTAATAAAGAGACGGTAAGTCATAAGAGAGAGAATGACTGCATTATAATTTAGGTCAACCACCGATAAGAAAGCGATTCCACGAGAATCTCAAGTGAAAAAGCTTACACCACCTGGTAATCCCAGGCGGTCTCCCATCCAAGTACTAAACAGGCCCGCCCCTGCTTAGCTTCCGATATCAGTCTTTCTCAGGGTAATATGGCCGTAAGCCACATGGTTATCTGAAAAGCAAAATTTTATATTTAAAAAATATCATATTTCGTTTAAAAATATCGAGCGGATCGCGTCATCTTTATTCTCCAATTTTTGGCTGGTCTATTTTGGATTTTTTTGTGTGGATGATGCGAACTCATTCTCAACACTACAAATGTGTGATCAGATCATAGATTTTGAAAAGTTGACACACGAGAGAATTTGAGAACTTGCACGCTGCCAAAACTCAGACAAGAGAATGCAAAATCCTCTTGGACCCTCCACATCCTGGTCACCAACTCTTCAGAAACAATCATCTTTATTTGCCATGTATGTCCAAAAAACACACAAGGAATTTGTCTCTGGTAGTTGGAGCCGCTCTCGTACGACAACAGACAGTCAATTGACAGAGAACACTTTTGAAACATAAAGACGTTGACAAAAAACAGTCACTGAGCAATTAAGGGTTGCTAGTTATCTGGTAATGCCGGTTCATTTTTTTTTGACAATTGTGCAAAAAGATGCAGAGGCCTCTAGCATTTAGAGTAGTTCGAAAGACGAATATTGCAATAGTCCAGTGCAATGACCATTGTGCAAAGGGCGCCGAGACTTCAAGCGAGTAGTGCGATAATCTGGTACAATGTTTATTGTGCAAATGTTGCAGATTCTCTTCAATCAGTGTGCAATTGGAGCAGATGCTACTGTCATGAGTGGCCAGTCTTGTTCAACAACAGATATGCAAATAGTGCAGCGTGGCGAGACTACTACAATGAGTGCACGAGTCATATATAATTATCTTCTTCCAGCTCCATCCCCCAGGCAAGTGCTATCGAACAATGCAAACTGTTGTTGACCAATACTGGCCACTCATGTGCTTGATAAGTATCTGCACCATTTGCACAATGGACACTGTTCCAGATTATCGCACTACGATTCGCTTTATACTGCTTAAATTTCTCGAAGTCTCTTCACGTTTTGCACAATTGTTACTGTACCAGATTATTGCTCGATCAGTCATTTCAAATTGCTCTAAATTGCTAGAGGACTCTGCATCATTTGCACAATTGTCAAAAAATAAAAAATAACACAAGATTTGCATCGACATGACCACATTACCGGTAACCTTTCATTGCTCAGTGACTCTCCGTACTTTGGTCTCATGTGATTATGTCTCCAAAGTATTTTCTGTCAAATGGCTATCCGTTGTCGCACGAGAGGGGCTCCAAGTACCGCAGACAAATTCCTTGTATGTTTCTGACATACTCGGCAAATATCGAGGATTCTGATTTTTATTCTGCTGATCTGATTTAATTTACTCTATCGAATCTACTCCTACTAATACTGAATTTCACTCGACTGTAATGTATTCCTCGGAAGTGGTTCGGGTTCATAAACTGTGGCTTTGAGGTCCACAAAATAATGTGCAATAATTACGTATCATTTAAAGATCCATACCTTCGTATCCTTAGCCTCAAGCTAATTAAAAGCACTGATGTGATAAAATTGTGACGTATCACGTGATACAAATATATATATATATAAATAGAGATATATATGTGGATATATGTGTGTATAGATTTTTTATTTTTTTTACTGTCGGAAAAGGAGAAACGGGATGTTTAAAAAAGGTACGTGAAGATTCTGTCTCCTAATAAAGAGACGGTAAGTCATAAAAGAGAGAATGACTGCATTATAATTGAGGTCAACCACCGATAAGAAAACGATTCCACGAGAATCTCAAGTGAAAAAGCTTACAGCACCTGGTAATCCCAAGCAGTCTCCCAGCCAAGTACTAACCAGGCCCGCCTCTGCTTATCTTCCGATATCGGTCTTTCTCAGGGTAATATGGCCGTAAGCCACATGGTTGCCTGAAAAAGCAAAATTTTATATTTAAAAAATATCATATTTCCTTTAAAAATATCGAGCGGATCGCGTCATCTTTATTCTCCAATTTTTGGCTGGTCTATTTTGGATTTTTTTGTGTGGATGATGCGAACTCATTCTCAACACTACAAATGTGTGATCAGATCATAGATTTTGAAAAGTTGACACACGAGAGAATTTGAGAACTTGCACGCTGCCAAAACTCAGACAAGAGAATGCAAAATCCTCTTGGACCCTCCACATCCTGGTCACCAACTCTTCAGAAACAATCATCTTTATTTGCCATGTATGTCCAAAAAACACACAAGGAATTTGTCTCTGGTAGTTGGAGCCGCTCTCGTACGACAACAGACAGTCAATTGACAGAGAACACTTTTGAAACATAAAGACGTTGACAAAAAACAGTCACTGAGCAATTAAGGGTTGCTAGTTATCTGGTAATGCCGGTTCATTTTTTTTTGACAATTGTGCAAAAAGATGCAGAGGCCTCTAGCATTTAGAGTAGTTCGAAAGACGAATATTGCAATAGTCCAGTGCAATGACCATTGTGCAAAGGGCGCCGAGACTTCAAGCGAGTAGTGCGATAATCTGGTACAATGTTTATTGTGCAAATGTTGCAGATTCTCTTCAATCAGTGTGCAATTGGAGCAGATGCTACTGTCATGAGTGGCCAGTCTTGTTCAACAACAGATATGCAAATAGTGCAGCGTGGCGAGACTACTACAATGAGTGCACGAGTCATATATAATTATCTTCTTCCAGCTCCATCCCCCAGGCAAGTGCTATCGAACAATGCAAACTGTTGTTGACCAATACTGGCCACTCATGTGCTTGATAAGTATCTGCACCATTTGCACAATGGACACTGTTCCAGATTATCGCACTACGATTCGTTTTATACTGCTTCAATTTCTCGAAGTCTCTGCACGTTTTGCACAATTGTCACTGTACCAGATTATTGCTCGATCAGTCATTTCAAATTGCTCTAAATTGCTAGAGGACTCTGCATCATTTGCACAATTGTCAAAAAATAACACAAAATTTGCATCAACATGACCACATTACCGGTAACCTTTCATTGCTCAGTGACTCTCCGTACTTTGGTCTCATGTGATTATGTCTCCAAAGTATTTTCTGTCAAATGGCTATCCGTTATCGCACGAGAGGGGCTCCAAGTACCGGAGACAAATTCCTTGTATGTTTCTGACATACTCGGCAAATATAGATTCTGATTTTTATTCTGCTGATTCTGATTGAATTTATTCAATCTAATCTACTCCTTCTAATACTGCCATTCACTCGACTGTAATGTATTCCTCGGAAGTGGTTCGGGTTCATAAACCGTGGCTTTGAGGTCCACACAATAATGTGCAATAATTACGTATCATTTAAAGATCCATACCTTCGTATCCTTAGCCTCGAGCGAATTAAAAGCACTGATGTGATAAAATCGTTACGTATCACGTGATACTAATATATATATATATATATATATATATATATCTATGTAGATATATATATGTAGATATATGTGTGTATAGATTTTTTTTTTTTTTTACTGTCGGAAAAGGAGATACGGGATGTTTAAAAAAGGTACGTGAAGATTCTGTCTCCTAATAAAGAGATGGTAAGTCATAAGAGAGAGAATGACTGCATTATAATTGAGGTCAACCACCGATAAGAAAACGATTCCACGAGAATCTAAAGTGAAAAAGCTTACAGCACCTGGTATTCCCAGGCGGTCTCCCATCCAAGTACTAACCAGGACCGCCCCTGCTTAGCTTCCGAAATCAGACGAGGTCGGGCGTTCTTTTTTTTTTTTTTATCAAAAAATTCATTATTTACAATATGTACATGTAATCAAACTTAACAAAGTGAGGTGACCAGTCTGTGAAACTCTCACAAGGCCATTGTTTTTTGCGATACAGTCCACAAAACGGCTGGCAGAGAAGGCATGTAGGAGAGTAAAGTGGGATTCAACTTGAGCCTTGAAGATCGCCCAATGATCGCCGGTGCCCTTGTCATGCAAGTAGATATTCCTCGTGACGATGACAGTGTGACGAGCAATGGCCAGAAGTAACCGGATGGCTGGTCTATTGATGGCCTGCAATGATACTGATGACGAGAAAGATGATGAGACGAAACCAAAAAGGAAAAACCCGACATTATGATCACCAGCCTCACGTGCCACCGGGGGGGGGGGGGGGGAAGCCTCAGGCCCAGCCTCCTTGCGAGGAGATCCTCCAACCTAGAACGGAACTCACGGACGGCTCTGCACCCGAGGACAAGATGTTCGTAGTCCTCGGGTGCCTCTTTACACACCATACAGTCTCTGCCATAAACGCTAGGAGAAATTGCATTGAGTGTTGTGCAAGGGAATATGATTCTGTGTCGTAATTTGAAGTCAGTATTACTGACCTTTGGTGCGGTGTACCAATTGAACATGTTGGCCCAGATGGATGTGATGGTCAGTGCAGGGAATGTCCGTGTCCATGTGCGTTCCGCTGCAGGTCTCCGGAACACTCCGGCTATCAAAACCCTGTAAAGTCGTTTTGTGCTACACTCCGACAAACCAAAAAACCTTGTCCCGTCAACCAGCACAAAACCTACATGCCGATCTGCCCCCGGGTCCCCTCCAGAGGATGAACCCTCCAGAAAAGACCCCCAATTCCATAGTATGGATTCCCTGATTCTTCCAGCCAAGCGCAAAACACCCGCTCTGCGGAAGAGGACTCCCCGCGACCGGAACAGAGTCCGAACCCCGACAATGTCATAGTTCCCGCTCCCATCTAATAAATCCCCAATAGTACTTATTCCTGCCCTCTCAAAGGTATCGCTGAACATTCTCTCCCCACTCCCTGGCCCTCCGCCCATGAGATCGGGGTTGAACCTCAGCGGAATTTTCAGCAATTGTTGCAGCGACTTTGGCTCTGCTCTCACCCATGGCTTGAGCGACCACCACGCCTCCAGAACCTCCCTCTCAAAAGGATCTTGGGCGGGGAACAATGACCTCGGCAACATTTGACATAGGTTAAAGTCACCATAATTCCCCAACCCTCGCAGGGTGGGTATAACAAAGTCCTTCCACGGGGCTGTGAAGGACAAGTCCAAACATTTCTTGATGATTTTGAGCCTTAAAGATTTCTTCTTCGTGTCTATGTCGATCAACCCCAAACCACCCGCTCCATGATCCCCTATCAGCGTAGCATGACTCACCAGACCCTTTTCTCTCTTCCACATGAAACGACTGAAAATTGCCTTTAGCTTACTCAAAATGTCACCAGGCAAATCAGTAACAGTCAGGGCATGTACCAACTTTGAAATACACAAAGCGTTTATTACTAGGACTTTACCTTTCAGAGTTAGATTTCTCAACCTCCATACGTTAAGTTGACTTTCTATTTTATTCAAAATGTTCTCCCATGTTTTCCTATTACATACCTCCGCAAGCTTACCTAACAAGACTCCCAGAACTTTGTAGCTGTTCTCGGCCTCACGAAAACCCCAGGTGCTAGGAGTAGCCTGCAACGCACCAAACACAGCCATAGTCGTCTTATTTGTATTTATCTTTGCGCCAGAGGCCTGGCAGTAAACATTCAGTTCATGGAGAGCCATTTTAAGACTCTCTACATCCCTGACTAACAAATTTGTGTCATCTGCATATTGAATAATTCTAACTTCATTGTTTGCTGGTGTCAGAATACCCCTAATTCCATTATTCTGCTTGAGCAGGGCAGCCAGCGGTTCCGCCACAAGGCTGTAAAGCAGTGAGGACAAAGGGCATCCCTGTCTCACCGACCTCCCCAGCCTCACAGGGCCCGTCAGCAACCCATTAACTTTGATTCTACTAAAAGCACTCAAATATAACCTCTGAATCCATTCTATGAAGATTTGACCAAAACCAAACTTCTTTAAAACCAACCATAAGAAATCGTGCTCAACTCTGTCAAATGCTTTCTCAAAATCAATGCATACATGGATCCCACGCGTGTCATTCATCCGTTTAATCAAATATTTTAGAGTCAAAATTGTGTCAGCAATTTCCCTGCGTGGTATACCATATGTTTGTGTTTCTGAAATAATGTTGCCTATCACCACTTTAAGCCTATTCGCTAAAACCTTCGCGAGGACCTTGTAGTCACTGTTCAACAAACTAATGGGCCTGTAATTCCCAAGATTTGTACGGTCCCCCTGTTTAAAAATCAGTGAGACAATCCCTTCGCTGAAAGTCGGGGCAACCCGATCGAATGTCTGCATACTTGTAAAAACCCTGTGCAATATGGGCGTGAGTTGGCTTACAAACGCTTTGTAAAATTCAGCAGTTATTCCATCCCTCCCCGGGCTTTTGTTTTTATTTAAAGACAATATAGCGCTAAAAACTTCTGCCTCAGAGATGGGAGCATCACACAATTTCATATCCTCTTGGGTCAAAGCCTTATTTAAAGCACCCACTGCCTCCAGAGCATTATTACGTGACGTGCGTTGTGATGCAAATAAATCTCCGTAAAAACGCTCCACTTCCTCCAAAATGTCCCCTACATCCGTTAGCACCTTATTTGAACTTTCCGACACTAAAGAATTAAAATAGGCTTTACTCTGCTTTGCTTTCTCGAGTCCAAAGAAAAAAGCAGTGGAGCGTTCCCCTTCCACTGCGTATTGCGCCCTCGCCCTAAGGACCGCACCTCTACATTTTTAAATTTCCATTGACTCCAATTTATTCCTCAGCAAGAACAGCTCAGGGTTTACTGGTCCTTGCCGGTGCGCGGCAGCTGTCGTAATTTCCAGTAACCGATTTCTTACGGCCCTCTCCTCCAATTTCTCTAACCAGTTTTTCTTTTTACAGTAGCTTATAGTTATCTTTTTAACCCTCGTTTTAAAACTCTCCCACCAGTCTATAACGTTGTCAACACATTCAAGCTCCATCTTAGCCAAGCCAAGGAGCCCGCTCACCCTGGAAACGTAGCAATCATCCTTCAGAAGGGAGTTGTTTAGCACCCAAAGCCCGCCGGTCCTCCGACTTCCCCCAAGTACCAGTTCAACGGAGAGCAACGCGTGGTCACTCTGACTCGACCATGTGTACAGTGGCCTGTCCAGATTCTGCACAAGAGAGGCTGATGTTAAACAGAGATCGATGCGTGATTGCTTCAGTTCATTTTGGACAACCTGCGCCCTGGAGAAAACTGGCCGACTTAGATTTAAAGTCCTCCAGATTTCTACCATATTATTACCGGTCATCAGATCTAAAAGACAATTCCTGCTAACATCAGTCCTAAAAACATTATTTACACTGACATCCAGTTTGCTGAGATATGTATTGAACTCACCAATCAACAAGGTTCTATCAGTCACAAAGGAGAATACATGCAGGAAAAAGTCCCTCCTATCTAACTCCACATTGGGAGCGTAAATGTTAATCAATCGGAACTTCAACGGTCCATCATATTCTACCACAATGAATCTCCCCTGATTGTCAGCATGCACTAGAGTGGGATAACCCAAGGGGCCGCATTTCGTCAAAATGGCAACCCCACAAGCTCTTGATGTGCCTAATGCCACGTGAAGCGAACCAAGCTTCATATTTTCTATTTTCTTAATGTGCTCGCCCTCCCACCAAGTTTCTTGCAAGCACAAAATATCCCACTTGGTGTGGCACATAATGTTGTGAATTGTATGGTCACTACGAAGACCACAGGCATTTGCTGACACCAGGAGAAAATTCATCATAAGCAAAAAACGAAAAGATGGACACGTCGAGTCTACTTACTTTTTTTAAGCCCGCCCTTCCCAGTCCCTTCAGATTGCCGTTTCTTCCGCTCCATCACATCAATCTCCATGCCTTCATCTGAGTCCAGGACTGGTTCTAGGGTGGCAGACGAACGGGTGATACGAGGGGGGAATAGCTGTGACACGGGAAAACGCGCCAGCCGCTCAATCGAAACATCCCCTCCTGAGAGCCCAGTCTGATTCCTCCCCTCACTGTTGTGTGAGGTGCCTCCCTTCTGAATAGAAGACACAGACTGTATTTGGTCTTTCCTCCGCTTAGGACTTTTAATCGTCGGCCTAGGAGTACGCCTAAATTCAACAGTCACCTCCTCCTGTTCAGGGGCTCTTATTGAGCACTCACCCCCATCTCAGGTTCAGCCTCTGCCACCCAGGCATCAGGGATAGGGATTTCCTCCCCTCCCCCCGGTTCAGGAGTAGGGCGAGGAACAATACCTCCAGCCCCCACCGTCACAGGCGCCTCCACCAGCAAACGTGTCAAAGTTGATTCCCCCAGACCAGCAGCCACCGATCCAGACGAAACAGGGAGGATGGAAGACTTGGCATCAGCACCCCGGGTACAAGGCATCCCCCCATCTAATTCCCCCTTTTCACAAACACAAAGGGGAAAATATTGCCTGCATGTAGCACACCTTTGCGAATTGGGCACCTGACACTCGCGGGCATAATGCCCCTGGACTCCACACTTCCTACACAGAAACTCGGGACAGTCCCTGTACACATGGCTGGGAGAGAGACACCCTCGACAAACTTTAACCTGTCGATCATGAATAACACGAAAGTACTCCGGACCTGCCGCTGTGACAAACCTAGCCGAGTAAGGCAGAGACTGTATAGTGGTGGTGAATTTTACCTTCACAAACCTTGTGCCGTCCGCGATGTCCATTCCCGGCCACATTCTCCTCCTAACCTCAGAGACCGCTGAAACTCCCCAAGCCTGTAGTTTCTCCAGGATATCATTATCCTCTATATAAGCTGGCAGCCCCATAAAAGAAACAACCAGCTCATCAGAGGTAACTTCCCTGCCATGAATTCTGGCACTCCCAATACAAAAACCATCAAGCAGTTTCTGCTTTGCATTGACAGAATTAACAGTCACTTCATATTTATCCTTTGCAATAACCCTGCATGCTGTAATGCTCCCACATACTTCAGCCGTTCCCCTAATTAATATTAATGGAGTAATGGCACCACCATTGTCAATTTCAAGAATTAAAGTTAACTCTTTCTCATACCTTCTTGTCACAACATTTTTATTCACCACACCACTGCAACCCGTCAAACCTTCTCCTCGCCCCGAATCCATCCTGTTCACCTGCTTCGTGTCCTTGAGCCTTTCCTGACCAACAACCAATCCATTTGACCTGAAAGGGTGAAAAACAATTAAGACAAAACACTCCTCCACAGCGGGAAGCTGGGAGGAGGAAAAAGGTCACAAACAAAAAAACAAAACCCAAAACAAAAAGCAAAAAGCAAAAAAAACAATCAAAAAACACAAGTAACAGGTAGCCAGAGGAACACAGAGCTCCTGCTGCCTGTACTGCTCATGCTCCACTAACGAGTGCAGCTGAGCCAAACCTCCACGCCTGCAGCCACTCTACCACACAACGAGCCTTCTCAGGGTAGTATGGCCGTAAGCCACATGGTTACCTGAAAAGCAACATTTTATATTTAAAAAATATCATATTTTAATATCCCGAGCGGATCGCGTCATCTTTATTCTTCAATTGTTGGCCGGTCTATTTTGAATTTTTTTCTGTGGATGATGCGAACTCATTCTCAACATGACAAATGTGTGATCAGATCATAGATTTTGAAAAGTTAACACACAAGAGAATTTGAGAACTTGCACGCTGCCAAAACTCAGACAAGAGCATGCAAAATCCTCTTGGACCGTCCACATCCTGGTCACCAACTCTTCAGAAACAGAATCATCTTTATTTGCCATGTATGTCCAAAAAACACAAGGTATTTGTCTCTGGTAGTTGGAGCCGCTCTCGTACGACAGAGTCAATTGACAGAGAACAATTTTGAGACATAAAGACGTTGACAAAAAACAGTCACTGAGCAATTAAGGGTTGCTAGTTATCTGGTAATGCCGGTACATTTTTTTTTGACATTTGTGCAAAAAGATGCAGAGTCCTCTCGCATTTAGAGCAGTTCGAAAGACTAATATTGCAAAAGTCCGGTGCAATGACCATTGTGCAAAGGGCGCCGAGACTTCAAGCGAGTTGTGCGATAATCTGGGACAATGTTTATTGTGCAAATGTTGCAGATTCTCTTCAATCAGTGTGCAATTGGAGCAGATGCTACTGGCATGAGTGGCCAGTATTGGTCAACAACAAATATGCAAATAGTGCAGCGTGGCGAGACTACTCCAGTGAATGCACAAGTAATATATAATTGTCTTCTTCCAGCTCCTTCCCCCATGCAAGTGCTATCGAACAATGCAAACTAAAACTAGCAGACATTCCAACAACTTCGTCCCGCTTACCGTTAACTTCTTAAACAGTTCACTTACAATTGCATTGTAACATGCTGCCAATTTGTCTTGAGATTGTTGTCCCATCTCTGTCGGGCCAATTATACTTTTTTCGTGCATTCACTGAGACGACTACAGTGCATTCACTGAGACTACTACAGTAGTAGTCTCGCCACTCTGCACAATTTGCATATCTGTTGTTGACCAATACTGGCCACTCATGTGCTTGAGAAGTATCTGCACCATTTGCACAATGGACACTGTTCCAGATTATCGCACTACGATTCGCTTTATACTGCTTAAATTTCTCGAAGTCTCTGCACATTTTGCACAATTGTCACTGTACCTGATTATTGCTCGATCAGTCATTTCAAATTGCTCTAAATTGCTAGAGGACTCTGCATCATTTGCACAATTGTCAAAAAATAAAAAATAACACAAAATTTGCACATTTACCACATTACCGGTAACCTTTCATTGCTCAGTGACTCTCCGTACTTTGGTCTAATGTGATTATGTCTCCAAAGTATTTTCTGTCAAATGGCTATCCGTTGTCGCACGAGAGGGGCTCCAAGTACCGGAGACAAATTCCTTGTATGTTTCTGACATACTCGGCAAATATCGAGGATTCTGATTTTGATTCTGCTGATTCTGATTGAATTTACTCTATCTAATCTACTCCTACTAATACTGCCATTCACTCGACTGTAATGTATTCCTCGGAAGTGGTTCGGGTTCATAAACCGTGGCTTTGAGGTCCACAAAATAATGTGCAATAATTACGTATCATTTCAAGATCCATACCTTCGTATCCTTAGCCTCGAGCTAATTAAAAGCACTGATGTGATAAAATTGTGACGTATCACGTGATACTAATATATACATATAGATAGATATATAGATATATATATGGAGATACATGTGTGTCGATTTTTTTTTTTTTTACTGTCGGAAAAGGAGAAACGGGATGTTTAAAAAAGGTACGTGAAGATTCTGTCTCCTAATAAAGAGACGGTAAGTCATAAGAGAGAGAATGACTGCATTATAATTTTGGTCAACCACCGATAAAAAAACGATTCCACGAGAATCTAAAGTGAAAAAGCTTACAGCACCTGGTATTCCCAGGCAGTCTCCCATCGAAGTACTAACCAGGCCCGCCCCTGCTTAGCTTCCGAGATCGGGCGTTCTCAGGGTAGTATGACCTTAAGCCAAAATGGTTAACTGAAAAGCAACATTTTATATTTAAAAAATATCATATTTTAAAAATATCTCGAGCGGATCGGGTCATCTTTATTCTTCAATTGTTGGCTGGTCTATTTTTTATTTTTTTTCTGTGGATGATGCAAACTCATTCTCAACACTACAAATGTGTGATCAGATCATAGATTTTGAAAAGTTAACACACGAGAGAATTTGAGAACTTGCACGCTGCCAAAACTCAGACAAGCGCATGCAAAATCCTCTTGGACCCTCCACATCGACATGACCACATTACCGGTAGCCTTTCATTGCTCAGTGACTCTCCGTACTTTGGTCTAATGTGATTATGTCTCCAAAGTATTTTCTGTCAAATGGCGATCCGTTGTCGCACGAGAGGGGCTCCAAGTACCGGAGACAAATTCCTTTTATGTTTCTGACATACTCGGCAAATATAGAGGTTTCTGATTTTGATTCTGCTGATTCTTATTGAACTCTATCGAATCTACTCCTACTAAAACTGCCTTTCACTCGACTGTAATGTATTCCTCGGAAGTGGTTCGGGTTCATAAACCGTGGCTTTGAGGTCCACACAATAATCTGTAATAATTACGTATCATTTAAAGATCAATACCTTCGTATCCTTAGCCTCGAGCTAATTAAAAGCACTGATGTGATAAAATTGTGATGTATATATATATATATATATATATATATATATATATATATATATATATATATATAGATATATATATATAAATAAATATATAGATATATGTGTGTATAGATTTTATTTTTATTTTACTGTCGAAAAAGGAGATTCTGTCTCCTAATAAAGAGACGGTAAGTCATAAGAGAGAGAATGACTGCATTATAATTGAGATGAACCACCGATAAGAAAACGATTCCACGAGAATCTAAAGTGAAAAAGCTTACATCACCTGGTACTCCCAGGCGGTCTCCCATCCAAGTACTAACCAGGCCCGCCGCTGCTTAGCTTCCGAGATCGGACGAGATCGGGCGTTCTCAGGGTAGTATGGCCGTAAGCCGCATTGTTACCTGAAAAGCAACATTTTATATTTAAAAAATATCATATTTTAATATCCCGAGCGGATCGTGTCATCTTTATTCTTCAATTGTTGGCCGGTCTATTTTGAATTTTTTTCTGTGGATAATGCAAACTCATTCTCAACACGACAAATGTGTGATCAGATCATAGATTTTGAAAAGTTAACACACAAGAGAATTTGAGAACTTGCACGCTCCCAAAACTCAGACAAGAGCATGCAAAATCCTCTTGGACCGTCCACATCCTGGTCACCAACTCTTCAGAAACAGAATCATCTTTATTTGCCATGTATGTCCAAAAAAAACAAGGAATTTGTCTGGTAGTTGGAGCCGCTCTAGTACGACAACAGACAGTCAATTGACAGAGAACACTTTTGAGACATAAAGACGTTGACAAAAAACAGTCACTGAGCAATTAAGGGTTGCTAGTTATCTGGTTATCTCTTGTGCACATTGTCACTCGCCATGTGAGTACTGAATTCCCCCTCAGCAGAGGCGCACTCACAAAAAGGAAATTAATGACAGAATGGACACATTGTCTTTATACACTAGACACTGTCAGGAGTGGAGCGCCTTGGACCGCTCGGCCATCCTGACAGTAGTACTTTGCTTTGTTTAGAAGGAACAAAGGGTCCGGGTCTTTATTCACCCCAGGTGGTCTGCTCATCCGGTGGGCGACCCGTTCGAGAGCATTGAAATGTAGTCAAAGTGCAAGAGCCACCATACCAAGCATTGGTGGTTCCATGGTAGAATTCTCGCCGGCCATGCGGGAGGCCCGGGTCCGATTCCCGGCCAATGCAGCTTGACCCTTTTGTGTATATTCAGCTCTGTTTGAGGTAAATGAGTACAAACTCCTTCTGCTTGCAAAACACACGTTTGCTTCGATGTTGGGGGCAGATGTCAGTTCGACATTAAAGAGAATTATGTATTGTGAGGGTGTGCTGGTAATGTCTGGCAGAGTCCCTAGTCAGAAGGAGCTTCAACTCCCACCTCCGGCAAAACTTTGTCCATGTCCCGGGGGAAGCAGGGGACATTAAGTACGAGTGGCCCATGTTCTGTCAAGAGACTTTGTCTTCATTCTCCTGCTCTTGACTTGGATTCCTACATTTCAGATGAGTATTCAGTCAGTAAGTCAGAGGCACTGGCATGCATATAAACATCAGAAAACTATGATGCAATGAAAAACAACACAATCGAAGTCTGTCGGAGTGGCTGAGCCGTCCAAGCAACTCCATTCAGGTTGCAATATCTACGGGTATGCGAGTTGACATTCTGCTTCTTGTATGATTAGACTTGTATGATTTCCTCTCCTTGGCTTTCCAGTCCAACAAAAATTGGTACAACTAGGGTGTTATCATTGTTTCTGCCCTACACTGCCACGAAACAACACAAGGAATATTTTTGAGGATGGCCTAGCGCGCCAAGTTGGTGAACTAAGTTCGCAAATTCTTCGCATATGACTCACTTCTGACAAGATGTGACCAACAAACACTTGGTTCCTGTCCTCGGTCGTCCAGTACCAGTTGGGGAAAATGTGTGTTTTGCAAGCAGAAGGAGTTTGTACTCATTTACCTCAAACAGAGCTGAATATACACAAAAGAGTCAAGCTGCATTGGCCGGGAATCGGACCCAGGACTCCCGCATGGCAGGCAAGAATTCTACCACTGAACCACCAATCCTTGGTATGGGGGCTCTTGCACTTTGACTACATTCTAATGTTCTCGAACGGGTCGCCCACCGGATGAGCAGACCGCCTGGAGTGAATAGAGACCCGAACCCTTTGTGACTTATAAACACTGCAATGTACTCCTGTCAGGATGGCTGAGCGGTCCAAGGCGCTGTGTTCAGGTTGCAGTCTCTATGGAGGTGTGGGTTCAAATCCCACTCCTGACAGTGTCTAGTGTATAAAGACAATGTGTCCATTCTGTCATTAATTTCCTTTTTGTGAGTGCGCCTCTGCTGAGGGGGAATTCAGTGCTCACATGGCGAGAAACAATGTGACTCGGAAGGGCGTGATAAAGGCAAAAGCCTCCTCACCCCTACCCGATCTAGCGCCCCTCTTTTCACCCCAGTGTCCAAGAAATGCGGCAGCATGTCCGATGACACGACCACAGTAGATCATCGAACTGCGACCTTAGGTTGTCCTGGTTTCAAGTGCTCAATTGGAAACCCTTATGTGTGAAAATGGTGGTCATTATTGACAGTCTGTGACGAGCACATTATTCCTATAAGTAAGCACGACTCGCGCTTAGATCGGTGAGGGGTGAGGAGGCTTCCGCCTTTATCACGCCCTTCCGAGTCACATTGTCACTCGCCATGTGAGCACTGAATTCCCCCTCAGCAGAGGCGCACTCACAAAAAGGAAATTAATGCCAGAATGGACACATTCGGCCATCCTGACAGTAGAACATTTCGTTGTTTAGAAGGAACAAAGGATCCGGGTCTTTATTCACCCCAGGCGGTCTGCTCATCCGGTTGGCGACCCGTTCAAGAGCATTGGAATGTAGTCAAACTGCAAGATCCACCATACCAAGCATTGGTGGTTCAGTGGTAGAATTCTCGCCTGCCACGCGGGAGCCCTGGGTCTGATTCCTGGCCAATGCAGCTTGACTGTTTTGTGTATATTAAGCTCTATTTGAGATAAATGAGTACAAACTCCTTCTGCTTGCAAAACACACATTTTCCCCGACCGCTACTGGACGACCGAGGACAGGAACCACGTGTTTGGTGGTCACATCTTGTCAGAAGTAGGTCATATGCGTAGACTTTGCGAACGAAGTTCACCAAGTTGGCGCGCTGGGCCATCCTCACAAATATTCCTCGTGTTGTTTCGTGGCAGTGTAGGGCAGAAACAATGATAACACCCTCGTACCAATTTTTGTAACAAAAGTCCCAAAATGTAACAAAGTACCCCTTATGGAGCTCCGGAGGTCACGCAGAGCATCTTGCACTAAGTCCCAGCATGGATCCCAAAATGTGAAAAAGTACCCCTTACAGAGCTCCGGAGGTCACCCAGAGCATGTCCCAGCAAAGTCCCAGCATGGATCCCAAAATGCCCCAGAATGGATCCCAAAATACCCCAAAGTTCCTTGAAGTGCCCCTTAAAGCCCCGGAAGTGCCCCCAAAATGTACACGGAGGGCTCCCCAAAGCGCATAAGAGTGCCCCTGATTAAGCCCTCCAAAGCCCCCCCCGGCAGCGTGGAAAAGTATCCGGAAAAGTGGGTGGCTGTTAAAAGATGGTCTGCAGAGGTCTCTAGTGTCCAACGGCCGGTACTTCACGAAACCATCCCGCCGCGGTTCCCCTAAGTGCCTTGTGCCCCAAAATGAGGGTTCCCCAGGTTGTCCCCAGGTGTCCCCAATTCAAATGTGTTCACTTGGGGCACCATGCCCCAAATTGGAGTCAAAAAGTCGTACGAAAAACTCACAAAGTACGCCAAAATGTTGCCCCAAAATGTTCCGGTCCCTCTCGAGCACCGTGTGATCAAAAAAAGAAGAATATGACGCACAGACGGCTGACCGTTTCTTCCATTCCGCCGTGGTCCACGAGAGCGCTGACAGCCGATGAGGTAGGCAATTTTAGCGTTGTCAGTAGACTACGACTGTGGTTGCTGTTCAAACACAAGTGAACACTGGAACAAAAAGGCGCGACAAGACCCTAGATTGCCGTCGTAAGGGGCTGGTGCGGGTACGTATGGTTCACGCATTACATGGGTGAGGGGGGAGCTGTGGATGCTGCAGCAGGCGGCTCTGCGCAAGGTTGGAGTGAGGCAAATTGATTTTGGAGGGATGTGAGAGCTTGTGAGAAGTCACGTAACTTTTGAGTCAGCAGGGTGAGGGCTTGGTCGTGTTGCTCCAAAAAGCATGCTCTGTCCGGTAACTGTTTGGCGAAAGGGAGCCGTGTCCCCTGGGTCCATGACGGGCCAGACTATGCTGTTAGGATTCAGGTTGCAAGTCGGACCCAGATGCAGAGAGGACAGGGAGGTGAGTTTGTGAATAACAGTTTATTGCAGCTTGGAAGCGAACAAAGGAACTCCGAGAACTAAATCCGGGATTGGCAGGGTTCCAACGAGGACCGGTCTGGCAGGGTAGGAGTCTGTGTTGTCGGTGGGCCGCAAGAGGTGAGCACTGGTTTGCAGAGAGCAAGGGCAGATGGCAAACGAGGTGTTAGAATAAATGTACATTTGTTATCCCATATTTACTCTTATAGTATTTTCAAAGCATGCATTTAGCAGTATAATGTTGATTGTATCATAAAGGTTGACGTTGTCTGTGAAGAGGACTGTGCCCGCATCAAAAGATAGCGGCTGGAACATTTTGCGGTCGAAGGTCAAAGGTTGAAGCAATCATCGCTGATTAAGAACACAATGAGTCATATATGTGATTGTTTTACATTGCTGCTGTGTGTGCCCTTATCTCAAGATAGCAGCAACGTCTGTGTAACTAGGAACCGCCCGTAGGAAAAAAAAAAGAGAGGGTTCGACAGAGTGTGTTCAGAGCGGTAGGAGATTGTGACTGCGAACAACTCTAATCGTTCTCCTCGCGAGTATATAAACCATCTCTTGTCTTTATTGTTTATTAAATGTTCTAGGTTGTTTGAACCTGAGATTAACCTGGTCCTTCGAGCTGGATGCCAAAATACCTAAGGATTCCAGCGGGTGTGGTGGACTCCAGAAAGACCGTGGCCACGGCAGGCTCCCTAGAGAGAGCCTAGAGATCCTTTTCCAGGACTGGACCTCGACCCACCAGCTGGGATCTGACGGTTGACGGCATTCCGATGGAGGGAAGACAACAGTGGTGAGTTAAACGTCCTTAAAGGGGGGAAGTGAATGACTGGATGTCATTGTGCGTTAATGACTGGAGGTCATTGCGTGTTGGAAAACCCTGTTAATACTAGTAAATGGCAGGTATATGAGGGACGGCGGAGTCAGATAAATTCCGTAGAAAAAGGACGGCGGAGTCCTGTGTACACTGAAATTCTGTGAAAATCACAGTAATAAAGCGCTTGTGTGATTGAGAAATGAATAAAATACCACTAGGTATTTATCTCATATAAAACTGTGGTATTGTAAACAGCAGACTGGTGTGGATGCAAAGGCTAGAATTCTCCACCTGAAAAGGTTGAAGTGAGAATTACCACAACAGAAAATTTTAGTTGCTGTCCTACTGATAAGAAACCAGTTTTTAGAACATCCTAGGTGTTGACAAACTGGACCAAATTCTCTAAAATGGGGAAAGGAAGTAGTAAAATAAAACCCAGGGATACACTGCACTGTAAAGATTGGAAGTTCATTAAAAAAAAAGAAAAAGACAGGATCCTTGTAAAATTTAATATTTAGACACATGGATAACTGAGCACGGCTTTAATGGTTAGTTAAATACACAAAAAATAGCCGCGTTGCAGGAATCAATCATCCATCCATCCATCCATTTTCTGAGCCGCTTCTCTTCACGAGGGTTGCGGGCGTGCTGGAGCCTATCCCAGCTGTCATCGGGCAGGAGGCGGGGTACACCCTGAACTTTTTGCCAGCCAATCGCACGGCCCATACAAACAAACAACCATTCGCACTCACAAGTCGGCCGCCGTGCCGCCGGAATCAATCATTAAAAAAAAAAAAAAAAAAAACCTTAAGAAAATGAAGGAAAATGGTTTTGAGGAAACAGAATACTGGATGAGAATTTGAGAGGGAGACAGAGAATGGAAAAGAGAATGTAGACAAAATAAGAAAGGAAAAAGAATGTGAAAAGAAAGAGAGAATGTGTAGAGAAGGAAAAATAATTTATGTTCCATAGAAAGGAGGATGATTAAACAAGGTCAGTGTCGAGGAGAAGAGAGAGTTGTTGAAGTAAATGAAAACGGGGGAGGTGTAACTGCCCCCCTTTATCCAAAATTACCACCGCCTCCAAATTAGAAAGACTGACACCACATAAAGCAGTCATAAACCAGTTTGTTGAGGAACTGGAAAATTTAAGGCGATCATATAACTTAAATGGTCCAGAAATCCAACAAGTGTGGATGGCAGCCATGGGTCCAGATTGGCATAATATTAGAGGACCATTGTATCCAAGAGATGCAAATTGGATTTTGGCCCATGATAGTCGCAAATTGGGACACCGGGTGCAAGGATTAATTAACCGAGCAACCCAGCGTTTCAGACAGAGAGAAAATTACACTGTTAAACAAAAGGATGATGAGCCTTTTGAGGAATACAGAGTAAGAATGACAACTGTATTCAAGACTCATGCAGGAGGATGGAGATGTAAATGAGCCATTTCAACAGCAGTTGAAGAATGCTCTCCATGCAGGTTTAAAAGATGGAATTCGCAGCTGGGTTAACAAACATTACATTGGCCTGCCTACAGACACCTTGGAGGAGTATGTAAATCACGTCCTCCATGCTGAAATAAATAAATAAAATAATAAAAGATAAAAAGAAACAGCAACAGCATTAATGACTGAAGGGACAAAGGTGATCCCCAAATTACAAGACAAAATGTCAGACAATGATTTGCATATTACACTCTGGTACAAAGGTACACCTGGTCCAGATGTGGAGTATGAGAGAAAATTGGCAAAAATAACACCAGCCAGAGTCACTGTGACTTATTTATACACTGATACAGAAAGCACAGCAGTTGTAGGAGTGACATTAAATGTTTAGTGGTCTGTTTAGAATGTGCACTGTTTAGAATGTGGACTCCACTCCACATCTTTTTGTACAAAAATAGACATAAAAAATGGAAAGACTTAGGGAGAATAGTTGAACAAGGTGAGAGAGCAAGTGATGGGGTTACCTTTTCAACCAATACAGAAATAAGTGCCTCAACAGGATTAGAAAGAAAGGCACTATTTTGGACAATTCAGGCACAAGAAGTGATACACCTACATTCTCAGCAAAAATTAGACTTAATGCTCACTGAGGATGAGGAAGATTTGTTGAAGGAAGTGTCAGAGAAGTTATGGTCTAAAGGACCTTCAGATGTTGGGTTCATAAAAGGAACTTTACCAGGACAAATCAGGCCGAAAACTGAATACAGACCATGTGTGAGACAATATCTATTGAAACAGGATGCAAACGAAGGCATCAAACTAGAAATTGAAGATTTGATTGCTGCTGGGGTAATAGTAAAATGTGATGACTCGCCATGCAACACTCCAATATTCCCACTAAAGAAAGTGCCAAAATCTGTAGGATGCCGCATGGTGCAAGACTTACAAGCGGTAAATAATGCAGTCATTCAAAAAGCTCCATGTGTGCCTGACCTTTGTTGAATACACTTAGTTGAATACATTCAGGCCAGATGCTACAGTCTTTACTGTAGTAGATATCAGCAATGCATTATTTTCTATACCCATAGATAAGGATAGTCAGTTTTGGTTTGCATTTACATTTTGAGGATAAAGTTACACTTTTACTAGATTGCCACAAGGCTACTGTGAAAGTCCAGCTATTTATTCCCAAGTAATTAGCACTAGTATGGCTAAATTTCAACCACCAGGAGGAAGTCAAATTTTACTTTATGTAGATGATGTATTGGTGGCATCACCAGACATGGAAACATGTAAAAAAAAAATAATAATAATACATTTTTGCTGTAACTGTATTGAGATGACAGCACCCTTGTTCATTGGAAGCAAGAGCAGCTTGGAGGAGTGCTATAATGCACATTTCACAAGGCAATAAAGCCCCCACACCTCCAGGCTTTGACCACATCCTTAAAAGGTCATGGAATGTGATACCACCTACTCAAGCCTTAATAAAAAGAAGCAGCTGCAGGACAGACACGTGTTAGCAGTAGAAGATAACAAATTATTGTAGAATCTGGGTTCCAAATTATGCGGAAATCATTGCGCACCTGAGTAAAATGATGTCTGAGGAAGACCTCAAAATGACATCACCCTTAAAGTGGATTGATGAAGCAGAAAAAGCTTTTTGTGAAATAAAACATGATTGTCAAGACTTGCAGAAACAACAGCCAAAAGCAGAAGTGACCTGAAAGATCAGCCTTTAAAAAAAGGAGAAGTCCTATTTGTAGATGGCTCATCTAAGAAAAATGAACTAAGGAAAACACAAACAGGTTATGCAGTCGTGACTAAAGACACTGTAAAAAAAGCTGAGCGGTTACCATCAAATTACTCAGCTCAGGCAGCAGAATTAGCAGCGTTAACAGAAGCGTGTAAAATAATGAGAGGAAAGGATGTTACTATTTACACAGATAGTCAATATGCATTTGCCACAGTACACACCTTTGCACAATATTGGAAGAATAGAGGAATGATATCATCAACAGGCAAATTGGTTACACATGCAGAACTCTTATCCACATTACAAAAGACATCTATGTATGACAAAAAATAATCAAACTATCCTACCAAAAAATCTATACAAATGGGCTGCTATAATGAGTCATGGTGTAACACATGTCTCAACAGGAGGGATGGTGGGGTAGATACATTAACATTATACAACTTATGGTTTTAATTATTATTCAAAAAAATGTTATAGGGCATGTTTGCCATGTGCAAGGCACAATCCACAAGGTAATTTGAGACTACGTAGAGGACGCTTCCCTACACCACAATACCTGTTTCAAATTATGCATATGGACTTTATAGAATTAAACCAAAGTGAGGGGAAAAAAATATTGTTTGGTCATCATAGCCTTTGCAAAATGGATAGAAATCTTCCCAACCAAACATCCAGATGAATTAACAGTGGCAAAAGCACTTTGTAAGGATATCATTCCAAGATGACTCTAAATTGCCCGTAGGCATGACTGTGAGTGCAAATGGTTGTTTGTTTGTATGTGCCCTGCGATTGGCTGGCAACCAGTTCAGGGTGTACCCCGCCTCCTGCCCGATGACAGCTGGGATAGGCTCCAGCACGCCCGCGACCCTAGTGAGGAGAAGCGGCTCGGAAAATGGATGGATGGATGGATCATTCCAAGATATGGTATTCCTGAAAAAATATACAGTGATAATGGTGCCCATTTTGTTAACCAAATTGTGAAAAAGATAGGAGTAATGTTATAAAGAATCATTGTGCTTACCACCCTCAAAGTGCTGGATTAGTGGAAACGATGAATGGAACAATAAAAAACAGACTTAAAAAGTGCATTGAAGAAACAGGAAGGCCGTGGACACAGTGTTTAGAATTAGTAAAGCTGTATATAAACATAACAAGTACTTCAGGGCTAACAGGCTATGTAACATTGTTTGGAAGGCCTTATAAACTACCTCAATTTAAGAACCAATGGGGAAAAAAATGATGAAGCTAATTTAGCTGACGACATGCGAAAAATCTTAGAAAAACAACAACAAGCACAAAAACAAGGTGGTGAGGATCCTTTTGTCTCCCAGCAGGAAGCCAAACTAGTGGAGCCGGGAGACTAGGTGATTGTAAGAAGTGTGAAAAAAGAAACAGTGGTACACAGCTAAGTGGCAAGGCCCATTCCAAGTATTGTTGATAACCCCCACAGCTGTAAAGATAGCAGAAAGGTCAACTTGGATTCATTTGACACATTGTAAAAAAGGCATTTTGGTTGAAAACTCCAACAAGGGAATTGAGCAAAAGTCTGATAATAGGGTGGTCTCAGACGTTTAGAATCTGGGAAGACCCGAAAGTCAGTGAAGATTTTATAAGACACCAAACTAAAGTAGAGGGCATATTTCAACCAGAATGACCCCTAAGTGTTTAAAATCAACTATGGGGTGTGGGATGTCAACGCTATCTGTTATTTAGATTTTTCTGTTAGTATGGTATTTGTGGGAATCACCCAAAGTTAAACAAACGGACCATAAAGTAACCACTCAACCCTTACTCTTACACAGGGTTAGACATAGTAGCGGACAGCCAGGAACACCAATTCCTGTCATTCCCTGGATAGTCTCATGGGCATATAATAATTCAATTAGGGTAACCATAGCACCAAACACAATGACTAAATTGAGGCTCCAAATTACTAATTTAAAGGGGTTTGCAAACACCAAACAGATAACTGGAAAAGGTTATGAGACGTATTGGAGGTACCTTACAGGACATGTATTAGATTGAGTTGGAATTACATGTATGAGTTGGGACAGCGTGTTTCCTGTGACGAGAGTTGATAAGCACAAACCTATGTTTTCCACAAAGGTCTGGGAGTAAACAAGGGTGTTTATTGCAGTATTGTATAAAGTGGAAATCAGATAAGGGTGTGGGAGTTTATTGCAGGAAAGCTCCCACCAGGGTGCATGTGGAGGCCACGGAGAACAGATGTCGGAGAGGAGGTGGCTGCGGGGAGCCACTGAGGACATAAGATGCAAACCGCGCCTGGAGCCAGCAGCGAATGGTCATCATTCTGCAGGACAATGAGGACGTCAAATGGGACCATGGACCAATCAGATGACAGCGATTCCATACTTCCTCTTTCAAACATTGTATAAGTCGGGGGCAAGAACAGATCGCTTTGTTCAGTCTGCGCTGTCTCTGCTGAGGCTAGGATAAGCGTAGCTACTGACCCAGAGCTCTGTAAAATGTATAGACTCCTCTGTCAGGTATAAATTGGTTGACTTTTAACACGTCGTTATAATTGTAGCTCTTTCACGAAAACGAACACGCATGGAACCTCGAAAGTAATAGGTGATTATAAAATTCAGGTTCCTACAGTATCAATAGTGGTAGAAATTAACTTCAAGCCGTAGCCAAGAGGGGACATCTTGTGGTGGTGTAGAGATGCTAAACTATTTGATAAATTGCCAAAGAATGTAACAGGTCTCTGTGCTCAAGTAACCTTGTTGCCGGAATCAGCACATCCCATGTCTTAACAAGAATTAGCAGCTAGTCTATCCACTGTCATGCCAGAACATTGGCGACGTCAGAAAAGACTGGCAGACCCAAAATGATCCAACATACATTGACGCCGTTGGTGTTCCCCATGGTGTTTTAAGTGAGTACAAATTCGAGTATCAAATAGCTGCAGGATTTGAGTCCTCGATCTGTTGGTGGTGTACAACCAACAAAAATGTAGACAGAATCAACTACATCCATTACAACGTGCAAAAATTGGGCAATTGGACACTGAGTGGGTTTGAAGCTGTACATGAACAGCGATCAGCCACATCACTTGTGGCATTCCAAAACAGGATAGCTGTTGACATGTTGTTGGCTGAGAGGAGGAGTATGTGCTATGTTCAGGAGAACAACGTTGCACATTCATTCCCAACAACACAGCTACGGATGGCAGTCTCACCGAGGCCATAGAGCGACTCCGAACCCTGAATGGTAAAATGGTGTTGACACCTCCATGTGGAACTCCGGGATGAATGCCTTTGGAAAACGCAAAGCCGTGGTGTCCTCAATTTTGGTATCGATAGCTGTTTTTGCAGAAATGTTTACCTTGTGTGGATGTTGTTGTATTCCTTGTCTGCATTCTCTCATGAATAGATTGATAACAACAATCTCACCCATGGAGAACCAAATGGCTCAAATGTATCCTTTACTTGGTCAAGACGCTGAAGGTAGTGACAGTAATGATGATAATGACGTGCATGATGACCTGCCGAATTTATTTCCAGATCCACGTGACTATGAATAAAGATTAACATTGCCTCTGAGAGTAAATGCATGTGTTTTCATAAAAATGATCTTACACTCAAAAATCTAACTGAAGTTACTGATGTATGGTGATATGAGAATTTGAGCAAATATGTGATAAACAGGAGGGAAATATAAGAATAAATGTACATTAGTTATCTAATGTTTTCTCTAAAACGATTTCAAAGCATGCATTTAGCAGTATAAGGTTGATTGTATCATAAAAGTTGACGTCTGTGAAGAGGACTGTGCCCTCATCAAAAGATAGCAGCTGGAACATTTTGCGGTCGAAGGTTGAAGCAATCAGCGTTGATGAAGAACACATCTGCATCTGCACAGAGTCATATATGTGATTGTTTTACGTTGCTGCTGTGTGTGCCCTTATCTCAAGATAGCAGCAGCGTCTGTGTAACTAGGAACCGCCCTGAGAAAATAAAAAGAGAGGGATCGGCAGAGTGTGCTCAGAGCTGTAGGAGATTGTAACTGCGAACAACTCTAACCGGTCTCCTCGCGAGGATATAAACCATCTCTTGTCTTCCTTGTTTATTGTTTATTAAATGTTCTCGGTTGTTTGAACCTGACATTAACTCACGACAAACGATTTGGCCCTATGAAGCCAAAATTATGTCTGGCAAATTAGATTAAAAAAAAATAATATCTTCCATGTAGTGTGACATGTCAACGACAACTCTCCGGCAGCGCAACTTGACGGAGACCAGGATTGCGTTTTGTGACTGGCGCATCACCTCCCTGGCTTGCCGTTGACAAAATACTTGTGCGCCGTTATGAACATTGATTCTCATGAACAAACCAATGTTTACCGAAGCTTTCGGGCATGATTCAACGGAACGACGGCATGTTTATGTACAACCGTATGTGCTTGCGCTTGCTAGGGTACATAACATTTTGTTGCCTGCTTGCGAGCCGTATCGTATGAAAAGTATGTGAACATACCTCAAGCAATCCTTCAATGAACGTTCTCTCCCGAGCACCAGTGATGATCAGGTTTTTCCTCATTTTGTCCCCCCACAGTCACTCACACGCACACACAGAAACAAGACATTGGCGCGGCGCATTGTTGTTGTCGTCACCATCGTAATGAGTGTGTCCCATCGCGTTTGCCATCCTCCCCTTAACTTCTGCCAGCGGTCGTGAAAATCAACAACATTACTCAACACACAAGTACCAACACACAGAGGCCATTCTCACTTCCCGCAACAAATAACCCGCTTCCATGATCGTTATCAACCCACTTCGTCCTTATTCTCGGCCTGAAGTTTATACTCCAAGGCGAGGTGAGTCAGCGCCCCCGCCCCCACACCCCCGCTCGCACGCACGCTAACGCTGAGCAATGACCCCCTCGAGCTACTGTTTTCCCCAGGGCGGGGCGGACACCAAAATGCATAGCAAGTTGGCCCCCCTTACATCCACAACTGTCTCCTGCCCGTTTCTCCCTATCGGGTAACAGTTACGGCCACCTCACGGGGTCAACTGCCCGCCCGTGAACAGCGTGCCTGCCGCTGGGGTGGGCAACGGTCACACTGGACTCAGCCTCCCCACGCCTGACACAGCTTACAGCCAGCTTCCCCGGTCCGTAATGCCGCGGCATCACCGGGCACTACGGGAGCACATAAACGGAACACGTCAATCTTTCCTGCGCATTTTTCATTCCTCACATAAGCCATTTTCACGTGACAACCCAAGCATTACCCACCATTTCACTTCCTCGCTGCCCTCTTCAGCTCCTGGTGTCACGCTAGGGTCCAACGATAAGTTTCACCTCATGTTCATACCAACCATCCAAACCAGCACTTTGTCCGCCATTCATTCAAACGCCGCATGCAGCCCGAAGTGAGCCAGAACCGCCTCGATTCGCCTTCGCTCAGGTTTTAACGGCTCCGTAACACATGCGCGGCCACACCAATTCAACCGCCTGTGTTCCTAGCGTGAAGCGTTTATGCCATCAAAAACATCCGGGGTCGTGTCTCGCCTGCATCTCTGGGGACACTGGCCAGCTCCGTTGACCCGGAAATAGAACAGCACGACGCAATCCTGACGTGATCACGCCCGCCCGGCACTCGCGCTGTCCGCCACATTAATTTATCATCCAAAATATCGCCGTGCCCGCCTATGTATACACCCAATACTTAGACCTTACTTGTATTTGTTATAAAGATAATGGGTACCCTTTAGAGCGCTTTATAGCTCTTTCATAGATTAATATAATTATATTTATTATAGTTCTTGGGTTTTCTTCATATTGTGTACACAATTAATAAGTCGTATCACACAGAGTATTCGTATCACACACACTTAGTCCACAGGTCTTTTTCCAGGACTACTATGAGTCTCTTTCATTCCCAAATAGAGCTCACCTCGTCTGTTACTTAATTTGCTCACACTGGATGACGCCCGGCCTCAGATTTTCCCTCGTCTTCCCACCGAGAGCGTCGTGTAATTACTTAACTCCAATCCCCGCGTCTGCTCGCTTTTGGCGGCCTCTCATGGCCCACCGACGTCACTTCTCTCAGACTACACTTGCACACTCATTCTGCTAAATAGTAACCTGGCCAGGTTATGTTCAATTGGTAATTAACGACTATGGACTATGGTACTCATCTGGTGACGTGCCTTGCTAATATACGGCCTGACTTGACATCACGCCAGCATGCGAGCTCAGACATCCACGTGAACGCATCCGTTCTGAAGCTAAGCGCACGTCCCAAATCGAGCATTCTACTGTTAACACTTTAAAACTTCTTTTGACATCCCTGCGTGTCTAAATCATTCATTCTAGAGGGCCATTCCCTCGACGGGTACATAACCAGCACAAATTTTAGACGAAGCTTCAAAACACCCCCGCCGACACAGATGCACAGGAACGTCCCCACTTGCCGTTTCAATACAGCACATAAGCCACTCGCGTCAGCGGCGCGCGGCCACCATATTCAAACAGTGAGAAAACGCTCACCTTCTAGCCGGCATGAAATCTGAAGCGGCCCCACGTCGCCTCTGCCCGGCTGTGCTGCAAAGAATACTGTTCGTGACGCCACTTTGTGGTGGATTTTTTCGCCTGTGGTTCCGAGTCGGAGGTCACCTGGGAGAACTCCGACGTCCGTCGGGCATGGGATGAATGAAGACTTAGAGACACTTGGCGTTTGGGCTAATTCAATTTATTGAATAGTGTCATAACAGCTGCTTACATTGCCAGAACTACGAAAAAGCCCCCGAAAACCCCTGGATCTCAGTTTATCAAGCTTTCCTTCTCTTAGCGTGTCTTTCGTGCCTCCCTGGCTCCACCCGGAAGGATGGTGCTCCTCATGATCATATTTGGAATCGCACTCGCCTGCTGGTGCCTCTTTGAGTGCGTGAAATTCCCCTACTCGTCTGCTGTCGTCTCTTAGTCTGGTCAATCTCCCCCCCCGGGGCCCTTTGCTGCGATAATGCAAAGCAGTCCTCTTTGAAGACCACGACCCCTGGAGTAAACCCCAGACAGGTTTCTGTCAGGGACGAGCAGGAAACCCCAATATACATATAACTGGTTAAAGGATGTCCTTTGATGTAGAAGTACAAAGAAAAGATAGTTGGTGTGAATACAGGTCTCCAACCATTTGTCCTGTGCAAAGAAACTCTGATTGTGTTACGATTAAAATATACTACAGGATCTTCCCCAAAGTCAATTGCACATAGCATTGTAATGCATTCCCATTTTAAATTAAATTAAATGGACACAAACGGACCTATGTAAATACTACAACGACCAACATCGTATTTGACCTTTTATTGCTGATAAGATAACGAGAGAGTCTTGTTTCACACAGTTTAGTGATGTAGGTTGCCGGTTACTTCTTTTGTCCACCAGATGTCACTGTTGTTCTCACAGACTCCGAATCTGTTCTGGCACAAATTGAAGGAAAACCTCAAACCTTCATGAGGCTTTTTTTTTTCTTTTTTCTTTTTGCCCAAAAGCTGAGGAGTGCACACGCAAATATCGTCATCGCAAGCAAAAAATATTTCCACAGCAAGTAATGTTTTATTTTTTTTGCTTCAGTTAGATAATCTCTGTCTTATTTTTGCTTGAAATTCAATAAGTTTTGTTTTATAGCCTTGTTGTTTTCATTTGCAGCAATTTTTATTATTGTTTTGATTTACACAGTAATTATTGTATGACTTTTGAATGCTACAGTTACGCAAAATAATATTTTTAGCGTTTCCCAACCGCGCTTAGCCCATTGCTCGCAAAAATGCCTCATTTCTGTGTCGTCATTTCCCTACGTCATTGGTGCACCACCAACAAGGCCAGCGAGGGAAATTAATACAATGGAAAGTAAATGTAAAAAAAATGCAATATAGAAACACAGCAAGATGTGTGGTGCTTATAATATTATTATGTTACTTTTATTATTGCAGCGTTGAAATTATGGACGTACTTTGATGTAGAGTCGCTCGTGCCTGGTGATTGGCTGTTGTGATGTCAGCAAAGATGAAAGAGCAAAGGGACATTTAAGCTTGAACATCAGCTCAAGTCAGGCAGTCTGTGTGTGGAGTGCCTGGCGTGAGTTGGAGTTGATAGCAGCTCTTGAATGAATGTGCATTCTGTTTCCGCTCATGGAAAGTGTTGTGAAAATGTGTGCAAGAAGGACAGCAGAGTACGAGGAGGAACTGGGGACCGAAAGAGGAGAACGATCCACGTCAACAACTGGACGCTGTTTTCATTCTGCAGCCTCTAATTGTGCTTCACAGAGCAGGTTGGTTCACTTCTCTCTCACTTGTTTAGGAAATATTCCCCATTTTGAAGAGTATTCTGTTTATTTACAGGCACTGTGTGAAGTTACATTCAATATAACGTTGTAAATATCTAATACTGTGACCAATATTTCTCATCTTAATTTTTATTCATATAAATGTAAAAGGGTTGTGGGCAATGCTGCATTATAAAAGTTCAACAGTTTTACTCAATTTACATGACTTCGTTGGAATATTTCATGCACAATTTTTGGAGGTTTCTAAAACAAGGGGGCTTCCCCATTGAATCGGGAAGTCATCCCCATTCAGTTCACACAGTTGATGCAACACACGTTACGACCATAGACTTCACTTTGCTCAGGTGGCAGTCATTGCGTTTTAACAGGCATCTCCACCTGCCTTTTCGTCTTCCAAATCCATGCTCAGCTGTTCTTCTGGCTCTGCTTGATTCGTTATTGTACATGAACCGCTGGGTGGCCAGCCTGCCATTGTCAGTCTGAGGTTTCAGCAGCCAGCTGAGAGCAGAGATCATCAAAAGTGTCCTCGGATACGCCAAAATTGTTCATCCACTGGGTCGGAACTACTGCGTCACACCATTCCGACGCTCTAATGTGCTTCCAGATGCTGCAGGGAACAGCCCCGGATCAGTCGTAAGTGCGTATCGAAAACACAAAACGGTAAAGAAAAATTAAACTGTCAATACTTTGTCAATCGAAATTATTCACTTGGAATCTGTACAATGTGAGAGAGTTACATACATACAGTGGATGACTGGTTAGCACATCAGCCTCACAGTTCTGAGTTCTGACGAGCACATCGATTTGGCTAATGTACCAGCTGAGTACCATGATTTGCAACTAGTGTTCAGTAAGGATCGCGCCCAGTCTTTGCCTCCGCATCGTCCATACGACTGTTCCATAGAGTTGATTCCCGAGGCTCCACTACCATGTGCGAGGCTGTATCACAGTTCCAAGCCAGAGCAAGAGGCATTAAAGAATTATATTTCGACTTCGCTAGCTGCCGGGTTGATTCGTCCCTCGTTGTCGCCAGTTGGTGCCGGATTTTTCTTTATCGATAAAAAGGACGGGACCCTGCGACCCTGTGTCGATTTCCTGGGTCTCAACGGCATCACGATAAAGAATAAGTATCCTCTCCCACTGTTGGAGTCGGCGTTTGCCCCTTTGCAGTCTGCAAAGGTGTTCACAAAATTAGATCTGCGCAATGCCTATCACCTGGTGAGGATGAAGGAGGGAGATGAGTGGAAGACTGCGTTCAATACTCCATTAGGTCCATCCATCCTTCCATTTTCTGAGCCGCTTCTCCTCACTAGGGTTGCGGGCGTGCTGGAGTCTATCCCAGCTGTCATCGGGCAGGAGGCGGGGTACACCCTGAACTGGTTGCCAGCCAATCGCAGGGCACATACAAACAAACAACCATTCGCACTCACAGTCACACCTACGGGCAATTTTAGAGTCTCCAATTCACGCATGTTTTGGGGATGTGGGAGGAAACCGGAGTGCCCAGAGAAAACCCACGCAGGCATGAGGAGAACATGCAAACTCCACACAGGCGGAGCCGGGGATTGAACCCGGGTCCTCAGAACTGTGAGGCTGACGCTCTAACCAGTCGTACACCGTGCCGCCCTCCATTAGGTCATTTTGAGTATTTGGTCATGCCTTTTGGACTCACGAATGCACCCGCAGTGTTTCAGTGTCTTATTAATGATGTGCTCCGGGACATGATAAATGTATTCTGTTTTGTGTACTTGGATGACATCTTAATCTTTTCCCATGATCTACATGAACATCGCCAACATGTCCGCATGGTGTTGCAGCGCTTGATGGAAAACCGTCTTTACATCAAGGCTGAGAAATGTGAGTTCCATGCGGAGTCGGTACAGTTTTTGGGGTTCATCGTGGAGAAGGGCCAGCTTCGGGCCGATCCAGCTAAGATCCAGGCTGTGGTTGATTGGCCAACTCCAACGTCTAGAAGCAGTTGCAGAGGTTTTTGGGTTTTGCTAATTTTTATAGGCGATTTATACGTGATTACAGCCTTAAGGTGGGACCTCTGACTAGACTTACTTCCAATAAAATACCATTTGTATGGGCCCCTAAGGCAGATGCGACTTTTGATCATATTAAACAATTGTTTGTGAAGGCTCCTGTGTTAAATCATCCTAATCCTGACCTTCCTTTTGTTGTCGAGGTGGACGCATCTGATTCAGGTGTGGGGGCGGTCCTGGTCCAGAGGTCCCCGGTCGACCACAGGCTGCACCCCTGCGCCTTCTTCTCTTGGCGCCTGAGCCCAGCAGAGGCCAATTACGATGTGGGAAATAGAGAGCTGCTGGCCATTGTCCTGGCGCTGCAGGAGTAGAGGCACTGGCTGGAGGGGACTCGGGAACCTTTTCAAGTTTTCACCGACCACAAGAACCTGTCTTACCTCCGGACTGCTAAGGGACTCAACCCCCATCAAGCACGTTGGGCCCTGTTCCTTGCCCGTTTCGATTTCATCATCACTTACCGCCCTGGGTTGATGAACGGCAAACCTGACGCCTTGTCTAGGCTGCATGGCCCGTCTGCTGTTCAGCCTGTTGTGGAGACCATTTTACCTGGGACCCGGGTGGTGGGAGTGCTTCAGTGGGAGGTTAAGAAGAAGGTGGTGGACGTTAAGGAATATGTTTCGGCATGCTCCGTGTGTGCCCGTAGCAAGATGTCCCATCGTCCTCCAGCTGGTCTTCTTCGTCCACTGCCCATTCCTTCCCACCCCTGGTCCCATGTCGCCTTAGACTTCATCACGGGCTTTCCGCTGTCCGCAGGGAACTCAGTCATCCTGAGTCTTGTCGACATATTCTCCAAGATGGCCCATTTCGTTGCTCTGCCGAAGCTGCCGTCCTCCTTTGAGACTGCTAATCTCCTTGTCGACCATGTCTTCCGAGTTCATGGTATTCGTGCTGATCTGGTGTCTGACAGGGGGCCGCAGTTTGTCTCTCGGGTCTGGAGGTTGTTCTGCAAAGCACAGGGGGCTTCCTCCAGTCGTTCGTCCGGTTTCCACCCGCAGACCAACGGCCAGGCTGAGCGGGCAAATCAAGATGTGGAGGCTGCTCTTCGCTGTGTTTGCCATCAGCACCCCTCCTCGTGGTCTTCTCACCTGCCTTGGGTGGAATATGCGCATAACACCCTCGTTTGCTCTGCCACTGGACGGTCACCGTTCATGACTGCATACGGTTATCAGCCGCCGTTGTTCCCTTCTCAGGAGAGGGAGGTGGTCGTCCCGTCTGTACAGGTCCATCTCCGAAGGGCTCATCGGGTGTGGCGGGATGCAAAGGCGGCCTTGTCCCGTACTGAGGCTCGCAACCGGGAGTTAGCTGATCGTCATCTGATCTCAGCTCCTCCCTACCGTCCTGGTGAGAAGGTCTGGATGTCCACACGAGATTTGCATTTGGCCGGGGGTTCTAAAAAACTGGGTCCTCGGTATATTGGTCCTTTCGAAATTGTCTCTGTTGTTAATCCGGTGGCAGTTAAACTTCGGCTCCCTCCCGCCATGAAAGTTCACCCTGTATTCCATGTCTCCTTGCTCAAACCGGTTTCCTCCAGCCCTCTGTGTCCTCCAGCGGTGCCTCCTCCTCCTCCGCGGGTGGTTGATGGCGAGCCAGTGTACACGGTGGGTGACATATTGGATTCCAGAAGAAGGGGCAGGGGTGTGCAGTATTTGGTCGACTGGGAGGATTACGGCCCTGAGGAGCGTTCCTGGGTATCCTGCTCTTGGATTTTAGACCCGTCCCTGCTCCAGGGCTTCCACTCTCTCCACCCACAGAAGCCGGGTGGTCCGCCAGGGGGCGTCCTTCGAGGGGGGGATACTGCCATGGCCCTGTGTTTCAAATTGTTTTTCTTTGTGTTGCAGTGTCTGGGTGAGCGAAGGTGGGCGTTGACATCGGTGACGCACCTGTCATGCATTGTAATTATCAGCCTTTTTAGGGGGCACAGTGACAGTGTGTGGGCGTCGGAATATTCATTCGTTTTTGCCCCGTGTTTGCCGCCATTCTGACCGCTGTCCAAATTTAGGTTCCATACGATTATACCACACGGTCACAGTTCTGAGGGCCTGGGTTCAATCCCCGGCCCCGCCTGTGTGGAGTTTGCATGTTCTCCCGTGCCTGCGTGGGTTTTCTCCGGGCACCCTGGTTTCCTCCCACATCGAAAAAACATGCATTAATTGGAGACTCTAAATTGCCCGTAGGCGTGACTGTGAGTGCGAATGGTTGTTTGTTTGTATGTGTCCTGCGATTGGGTGGAAACCAGTTCAGGGTGTACCCCACCTCCTGCCCAATGATAACTGGGATAGGCTCCAGCATGCCCGCGACCCTAGTGAGGAGAAACGGCTCAGAAAATGGATGGATGGATGGATATACCACACGGACCTTTTGTCGTGTCTCCCTGCGTTATCTGTTTTTTTATTCTCTCTGGTTGTGAGTCCCTTTAGCTTCGTTATGTCTCGCCAACACATGCTCTGTCATTTAATTAACATTTTTCGGACCTCTTACCTAGAGTCTCTTTTTTGGGATCTGCCCTTACGGCATTGCCGTCCGTGACAGAGAGAGCAAAGTTGGAATTTTGTGTGACACTAGTAATTTCCCCAACATTATAAGGCACTAATCTTGTGTGTCGATTGCAGCGTCTACTCATGACCGGGGATCGGTTGGTCCCGGAGTGGTCCCTCTCCTCGCATCTCGGAAGTAAAACGGAGCAGGTTTGGTAGAAGAAAAACGAGGCAGAAAACTAAAACAAAAACAAAAGCGGCGGAAGAAGAACAATTGTTGTCCCGTTGGGATGCGCCCGCCTATAACTTTCCTGCTTAGTGAGCTTGCTGTGGGCTTCGATCTTGCTCTCAACTGCGGGTGTACTAGGTACGGATGCAGGCCATGATTTCCCGGAGCCTCCGCCAACAGCTCAAGCTAAAAAAAATGATAGAAGCAGCATGGCCGGCTTTTTCGATTGAACCGCGCCGCCGGCTTGTCAGGCCGTCGCTCGAGCACGTGGTTGCGCCACCGGGGGACAACGAAACAAAGGAAGCGGGGAAGGGGGCTGGTCGAAGGCCAATCCGTAGCTGGAGATGTTAGGAAGAGCCAAGAAGGAAGACGAGGGTGAGAGAGCGTGGGAGCAAAGGGTAAATGCCCAGGAGGCGTGTCCAAGAGGGACAGAGAAACCTGGAGAAGACCGCACACATCAGCTTGAATCTTGTCTACAATTTTGACCCATAAAATGGGTTTAAGAATCATACATTAATCTAAAACACTCCAAGCTTTGTACTCCTACTCATAGATCAAGCATCAAGAATGATTGTTTAAACTTTAGTCTTGGCAGATCAACTGATTATTGTTCAATCACGTCATGCTGTTTGGTTCCAAATCAAGATGAAGTCTCACCGAGGACCTGTAAAGTTGGCACACTGATACAGACATCAAGGCATACATTTGGAATATTTCGTGCATAGTTTGTAACCTCAAAACAGACAGCTTCAATTAACAAGAAAAAACAACCCTGAATGGAAGTCCACGGGTTGCAGTACTCTCAAACGCCAGTGGGTGTCGCCTTGCGTGCATGTTTGAATATTAGGCAAATAGTTCATTGCTGTATTTGCGTTCCGTTGTCGATCTGTTCCAGCTTGGTCTTCTTGGAGAGAGGGTCACCCAACCTTTTGGTCGCTATCTTCAAAAGAAGAAAAGGAGTCTTTTGAAGACGGGAATCAAGATTTGACGGGAAGCTGCTAATTAGGTTAAGGTCCACTTGACGTACGCCAGGCGTCCTCTTAGTGGCCGTCTCCCAGCAGCGTGGCTTGGAAGAATGCAGCTTAAGTTGTTGGGGAGGTTTTGGCAACTGGGTCAAAATCACTGCAATGCTAAACAAAAAACAGTCTGTAGTATGCAAGATACAAAAGACAAGAGAGGAGGGGGACCCAGAAGAAGAGAGCCGATGCACCTTCAGCACCTCTTGACATGTCCAACTGTGTGAATATTCCCCCAGTACCAGGTAATTATTTAAAATCATGTTTTACATTTTAAAAGTGTTTAAAGGAAACATTCTGATACTGTCCTTGAACCTAAACCATGCTGACATTAACTGCCATGATCTTTGCATTGAAAAATAGCAGAACTGAAAGTTGAAAACCAACAGGTTTAAGAAGAACTTGGTAGCCTTCACGCAAAAATGTACATCTCTCATCCCAGCTGAAAGGAGTTGGTACTTTAGAAGATCACTGCAAGTGCAATTTCTTATTAAGTTACCGTCAAGAGCTCTATCCATGTAGTTGTTGTGTGTTGCCAACATGTAAAGTAATGACACCAATGTAATGGACATGCTCTCGCCCGAAGGCACTGACCCCCCAAACCAGCTACATCGCTGTCTCCGCTCCCCCGCCGAGACAGACAGCCACGGGGATGCTAGATTTAACTTCGCACACGGACGCTAAATGAATTACCAGCCAGTCCCAAGTAGCTCATCAAAGCTGCGATACGGACACTGGTTTCTCAGTCGAATGCTAAATTAATTAACTTTCACCCCAAGCCAGCTTGAAGTGTCTCATCAACAAAGACTTTTTTGGGGGGGACACTGGCTTGATCACCAAGAAGGTGAGGAACCCGCTGTTTGCTGGCTCTCGTGCGACGAACTTACTGAAGACTGGCTTAGCCAGGAAGCCCCACCTCGCACCATGAGGTGGCGAGGACACATGGGACCCTTCCCCGCCGTAGGGCATCCTGCCAGCGCTCCGAGCTACCCTTTCGGGTGCCCAGGCAAACTCCGTCATGAAGGAAGCGGGCAGCGCACGTCCGCTCTGAACGTCTTGCGAATAGCGACATACGGGCTCCTGCCTGGGATCATTTTTTTTCCCTGCTCTCCATTTTTCCCCTTCCTTTTCTGCCAAATCCACCTGTTCCCCGTGCAGACCAGACCGGCCAAACATCCGGGAAATCAACCAGCCTGTGTAAATTCTGTTCCATGCAAAGTAAGTCCAGCTTGTGGTCGACTGAAAGTACAGATTAGTGCATATTTGTGTTTAGATTAACAAGAACAGGAACCCCCAGCTATATGCATTGTCAATACACGATCATTCCACCCTCACATCACAAGCTCAGCCTCTTCCTACCAATGTTTGTCCTTCGTTTGCTTTTTCCTGCCTTGTTTCCTTGTAGATTCCCCCTGGTAGAGCTCATGAAGTTTTCTATAAAATTCACTACCTGTATCATTTGTGTGTGTTTTGGTTTGACAAAAGACCTCTGGCTATCGTGAACTCATCTAATTCCTGAAGCAACCTTCAGATTACAAGACAGATAAAAGGTTTGTTGTCGCTTTCTCCTAAATTTTCTACGTCGAAAGTGACGCGGTGCCCTTCACGAGACAAAATAGCTTTATTTATAATGCTGAAACAGAAATCATGCTTTCCTTTCTGTTTTCTGTTTAAATTGTGTGGAAATTGCAGTCCACACAATTTATGACGTACGCCATAAAGAGAATCACATTTTCTGTTGACATGGCAATATTCTCACTCTGCTTTTCATTTTGGACCCTCTTCACTGATTTTATTGACCACTTTAACCGGACTGATTTCGTCTTTCTTACGTTGCATCCACACCCAAATGTCACCCTGTGTTGTCCTTCTCAATGACAGCATTTCTCCTCCACCTTTTGGACAACTCTGTCTCCCTTGTGTCCATATCGCTGACATTTGGAACATCTGAGAAGTCGTATTGGAAAAATCATAGTTTTGCATCTGTTGATACGTATAACGGGACCGGCAAACCACAGACAAAATAAGCTGTTTCCACCCGGTTTCGAACCGAGAACCTTTTGCATGTAAGGCAAACTTGATAACCACTACACTATGAAAACTGTCGCTGCAGTTAAGACCAAAGGCGGACTGGGCTACCACATGCTAAGGGGAGCTGCCAGACGGCGGCAAGTTTCACGTGACCTGATGGAAAAAACAAAACAAAAGTGCATTTCACTGTTTTGTACCATAAATCATGGCGGAATCAATAATCTAAAAAAAATAAATAAATCCTAAAACTAAAAATAAGCAACAAGGACAAAAGAAACAGAGTCACGACTACCATCTACACATTCAGGAGAAACAAGTCATCAGGGGTCTCATCTACAAAAACTTGCGTGGATTTCCGACTGAAACATGGCGTACGGTCAAATCCAGAAAACGTTTGCACAAAAACGTGGCATACGTTCTTTTTCACGGCAAATTTCAGATGTATCAAGAGTGAAATGAGCGTGCGGTGCCTCACGCCAACTTCACGGCTGGCGTACGCACGTTTCTGCAGCTGTTGCAGCTTTGGCGACACTTCGGGGTGATGCTGGGAAGGGTTAGAGAGACATGGGCCTGTGCGCTCGGAGGATGTGCCCAAAACCGCGGTGGCTGTTTGAATTTCTTCGCGTGCCCTCTGGCCTGAAGGGAGCGCCTCAGACTTTTCAAAGGCTAGTGAGGAGAAGCGGGACGGAAGATGAATGAATGAATCAATGATTGTTTATGCCACAATTTACCGTCCAAAATGTCAAATGCAGTCTCCCAACCCCCCCCCCCCTTAGGGTTCCTGGCTGGCAGCTCCAAAAAGTACTGTTGGGGCAGTTAGACAGCATCAGTTTCCATAGTGTAGCGGTTATCACGTTTGCCTCACATGCGAAAGGTCACTGGTTTGAAACTGTGTGGAAACAAGGCTTGATAGTTATTCTTTTTTCCTTTTTATCTGCCATGAAAAACTATAGGGAGAGATTAGTGTCAAAATCTTTGACACAAATACATCTGTGACTTACATACATGTTTTTCAAATCCACAAACATATCTGCAATTTACACGTGTTTTTTTGTTTGTTGTTGTTGTGTGTGCATTTATCATAACTTATCATTTGTAAATATTCAATTCTGCTTGTGTATTGTTGATGGTGCGTTTGTAGATCAGCGCATTTATTTTTGAGACATTGGAACACAGTTTTCAAGATACACACACACACACACGCAGGCGCACACACACACACGCACACACAAGTTGAGAATCTTCACACGCAGCCTCTCGATCCTGATTCCCACTTCACTGGCAGAACTATTCACGGTGTCCGAGCAGGAGCTCAAGATTTGATTCCCGATGGGGAGAAGTATTTTGTCGAAGGTGTTTTTCAAGGCAGATTAATTTAAAAAATAATAATAACAATAACCAGGTCTTGCTCATACTAAGTTTTGAACCAGGGACCTTTCACACATAAGGTGCACATGTACACCACTAAGCTATGGCAACTTGGTTCACCTCCAAGAAATTCTCAGCTAACTCTTACTTTAAAATAACCCCTCCATTCCTCTTCCCATCTACACCATGGTAATAAAAGTTAAACCCATCTTCGACCCACAGTTGCTGAATTTCGGACGTTGCTAACCCTGGCCACGATCGATCCAGTATGGAATTCTTTGAATGAACACTGACATCTCTCACTCTCAAGTTTTAAGACAGACGCCCTTCGTGACACAACCCTCTGCATTTATCCGGGCTTGGGAAGAGCCGACAGTTTGCACTGGATTGTGCCCCCCATCGGGCTGCAGTAAGAGAGGATAAAACCCAGGTGAATGCAAATCACAGTCAATGCTGAGCAACACATGACAAAATAGGTTTAAGGATTAACATTCCCTGACCGGGAATCGAACCCGTGCCACGGCGATGAGAGTACCGAATCCTAACCACTAGACCAGCAGGGACTTATGGTGGAGTAAACAATTATTAATCGAGACAATCCCTAAAAGGATTGTCCGGGTCACGGCAGGAGTGCTGTATTTGTTACATTCACCTTAAATGTCTGCGTTACGCTAACTCATGCAACACTGTCAACACAGTCAGCTCTTTCCATGACAGTATCTGTTAAATATATTTTAGAAGTTATCATTTATTTGCTTAGCTTGCATTAGTATTATGGACGATTTTGAGAAGGGGAGATGTCTCGCCTTCAAGAAGATGACTCAGCAGGAATCATCAGAGAGAAGGACGTGGCCGGGAGGTGGCAGGTGTTGGTCCCATGTTTTCACCTTGAAACCCTACCCTTAGTGTGTTGTGTCTTGTAGCTTAGTACGTTATGTCTTGTAAACTTAGAAACCTCCCTATTTTAAAATAAATGCAGGAGCGACGGGAGAGATTGTTTAGAGCGTGATGAGAGGCTGTCATCAGAGGGATAGAGATGGGAAGGATGTGCAGCAGGTTAGGGTGATTAAGGATAGAGATGGAAATATGTTGACTGGTGCCAGCAGTGTGCTAGGTAGATGGAAAGAATACTTCGAGGAGTTGATGAATGAGGAAAATGAGAGAGAAGGGAGAGTAGAAGAGGCAAGTGTGGTGGACCAGGAAGTGGCAATGATTAGTAAGGGGGAAGTTAGAAAGGCATTAAAGAGACTGAAAAATGGAAAGGCAGTTGGTCCTGATGACATTCCTGTGGAGGTATGGAAGCATCTAGGAGAGGTGGCTGTGGAGTTTTTGACCAGCTTGTTCAATAGAATTCTAGTGCGTGAGAAGATGCCTGAGGAATGGAGGAAAAGTGTACTGGTGCCCATTTTTAAGAACAAAGGTGATGTGCAGAGCTGTGGCAACTATAGAGGAATAAAGTTGATGAGCCACACAATGAAGTTATGGGAAAGAGTAGTGGAGGCTAGACTCAGGACAGAAGTGAGTATTTGCGAGCAACAGTATGGTTTCATGCCTAGAAAGAGTACCACAGATGCATTATTTGCCTTGAGGATGTTGATGGAAAAGTACAGAGAAGGTCAGAAGGAGCTACATTGTGTCTTTGTAGATCTAGAGAAAGCCTATGACAGAGTACCCAGAGAGGAACTGTGGTACTGCATGCGGAAGTCTGGAGTGGCAGAGAAGTATGTTAGAATAATACAGGACATGTACGAGGGCAGCAGAACAGCGGTGAGGTGTGCTGTCGGTGTGACAGAAGAATTTAAGGTGGACGTGGGACTGCATCAGGGATCAGCCCTGAGCCCCTTCCTTTTTGCAGTGGTGATGGATAGGCTGACAGATGAGGTTAGACTGGAATCCCCGTGGACCATGATGTTTGCAGATGACATTGTGATCTGCAGTGAAAGCAGGGAGCAGCTGGAGGAACAGTTAGAAAGATGGAGGCATGCACTGGAAAGAAGAGGAATGAAGATTAGCCGAAGTAAAACAGAATATATGTGCATGAATGAGAGGGGTGGTGGGGGAAGAATGAGGCTACAGGGAGAAGAGATGGCAAGGGTAGAGGACTTTAAATACTTGGGGTCAACCGTCCAGAGCAATGGTGAGTGTGGTCAGGAAGTGAAGAAACGGGTCCAAGCAGGTTGGAACGGGTGGAGGAAGGTGTCAGGTGTGTTATGTGACAGAAGAGTCTCTGCTAGGATGAAGGGCAAAGTTTATAAAACAGTGGTGAGGCCAGCCATGATGTATGGATTAGAGACAGTGGCACTGAAGAGAAAACAGGAAGCAGAGCTGGAGGTGGCGGAAATGAAGATGTTGATGTTCGCTCTCGGAGTGACCAGGTTGGATAAAATTAGAAATGAGCTTATCAGAGGGACAGCCAAGGTTCGATGTTTTGGAGACAAGGTTAGAGAGAGCAGACTTCAATGGTTTGGACACGTCCAGAGGAGAGAGAGTGAGTATATTGGTAGAAGGATGATGACGATGGAGCTGCCAGGCAAGAGAGCTAGAGGAAGACCAAAGAGAAGGTTGATGGATGTCGTGAGGGAAGACATGATGGCAGTTGGTGTTCGAGAGGAGGATGCAGGAGATAGGCTCTCATGGAAAAGGATGACGCGCTGTGGCGACCCCTAACGGGACAAGCCGAAAGGAAAAGAAGAAGAAGAAGAAGAGAGGCTGTCATCTGAACAATCTCCCATACGCCCTCCTCATGAGAAAAAGAAACCAGCGTCTTCATTCCTTTTGTGTCTATTTTTTATAATGTTGGGTAAGATAAATCCAACATTAAATTGGTCCTTCGAGCCGGATGTAAACACACCCGAGGATTCCAGTTGTGCAGCCGACTTCCAGTTAAGAGACCGTGGCCACGGCAAGTAAGACCCTTTACGGGACTGGTCTCCGTTCTCCTCAACTGGGATCTGAAGGCTGACGACAATCCACAGGATTGAAGACGATTTTTGTGAGTTAAATTTTTTTTAGGAAAAAGGATTAAAGAGTGAGTGAATTGCGCGACGAAGAAGTCTGCGGCAGAATAAACCTTGTGTAATACTAGTCACTGGCAAGTGGTAGAGGGACGGCAGAGTCCGACAAATTCCGTGGGGACGGCGGAGTCCTGTACGTACTTAAATTCTGTTTCTGTGTTTCCGTGTTTTCGTGTGTTTGTAAAAACGTTACTAGTATTGTGTGAATGTGTTGTCTGCAGCCTTGCAGCTTATCACAGAAGTAGAAGATAATAAAAAAGGTGATGAGCTGCATATAACTCTGTGGTACAAAAACACACCAGGGCCAGACCCAGGATATGAAAAAAAGTTACGACATGCGACACCTGATAAAATTACTGTAGATTATCTGTACTCAGACAATGAAGCAAAAGTCGCGGCAGGAATTATTTTACCAGACAAATTAAAGGAACTGTATAAAAATACAAGTGTCCCACATATTTCATTGTGCAAAGATTATGAGTCACAGTGGAAACATATGGGAACATTAGTAAAACAAGGACAGGAGACAGATGATTGGCAGCAAATAGAAAACAAACTGGAATACAGTGCGTCAACTGGTCTAATTAGGAAGGCGATGTTTTGGACAATACAGGGTGATGAAGGGAAACACATGCATCCTGTTTGATTAGACCAAATGATCCTCACTGAAATTGATGAAGAAATATTGAAAAAAAGTTCCAAAAGAATTATGGTCCACAGGACCATTTGATGTAGGCCTTATTAAAGGGGCTTTACCAGTACAAATTAGACCCAAAACAGAATATAGACCAGGGATTCGTCAATATCCATTAAAACCAGATGCACATGAAGGAATCAAACCGGTAATTGAAGCACTAATTAAGGCAGGAGTTATAGTGGAGTGTCCAGAATCACCATATAACACACCCATTTTTCCCTGTAAAAAAGGCCCCACCTTCAGTGGGTTGGAGATTTACAGGCAGTAAATACTGCAGTAATACAGAGAGCAGCATGCGTACCAGATCCACACACATTGTTAAATTCATTAAGACCAGACGCTACTGTGTTTACAGTAGTGGACATAAGTAATGCATTCTTTTCTGTACCAATAGAAAAGAACAGTCAATTTTGGTTTGCATTTACATTTGAGGGCAAAAAATATACATTTACTAGATTACCGCAAGGTTACTGTGAAAGTCCAACCATTTACTCACAAGTTATGACAACACGCATGTCTTCTGGCATCTCCAGATGGAGAGACATGCAAAGATTCATTGGCCTTACTGCATCATCTCGCAGAAGAGGGACATAAAGTTAACAAAAATAAATTGCAATGATAGACACAAAAGGAATGAAGACGCTGGTTTCTTTTTCTCATGAGGAGGGCGTATGGGAGATTGTTCAGATCACAGCCTCTCATCACGCTCTCAACAATCTCTCCCGTCGCTCCTGCATTTATTTGAAAAATTGTGTTATTTCATCCATTAACTCTTAAGGTCTCACGTACAGTGTCTGCTCTCCTATTGCAAACGAATATGGCGTTTTTATCACCTGCAAGACATTTATCTTGCATGGCCATCTTCCTGTCACAACCACATTTGACTGTCGAGCGATGCACAACCTTAAATCCAGCTACACTAATAAACTTACTTGATGAAGGCATGCAGCATGATTGTCAGGAATTGGCTGAACAAGCTGCTGAATTAGTAGCATTAACCGAGGCATGCAAACTAATGATAAATAAAGATGGTACAATCTATACTGATAGCCAATATGAGTATTCCACAACAAGAACGCAATTATTGGGAAAAACAAAGTGCAAAACTATAAAATGAAATTTACATTAGCACAGAAAAGAAAAATTATCACAAGATTGTATTATTCCATTAATGAACGCTACTGTACCAACTAAGAGGTGTAAATCATGGGATCCTATATATCCCGTAACAGAAGCAGGTAAACACAAACCGATGTTTTCTATTTTAGTAGCACTAAATAATTTCACATTTATAAACATGATTAGTAAAGGCAAAAAAATTAGGACCACTGAACGACACACAGTGTAAAGTAACCTTAAAGGTCGGACCAAATTTTGTGCCAGTATCACGGAGCGACATCTGGTGGTGGTGCGGAGATGATAGACTGTTTGATAGATTACCTAAAGATATATCTGAATTGTGCGCTATTATCACTTTGATATTGCATGTGTCAGTATACCCTATGCCTGTTCAAGATTTAATGGAAAGGGCACCAATGTTTTGTCCAATCTAGAACATAGACAAAAAAGAGATTTATCCTGGCAGAGACAAAATTATCCAACATAAAACATACATCGACGCCATAGGTGTTCCTGGTGGGGTGCCTAATCAATACAAATTAGCTGACCAAGTTGCAGGAGGATTTGAATACTTCATATGCTGGTGGTGTACGATTAATAAAAATGTTGATGGGATAAACTATATCCACTTCAATGTACAGAGATTAGGAAATTGGATTTAGAGTGGGTTGGAAGCTGTGCATGACCAGTTCAAGGACGTTCCAAAACCGCATAGCTGTCGACATGCTCCTCGCAAGAGAGGGAGGTGTTTGCGGTATGTTTGGAGAACAAACAATACTGCTTCAGATGGCAGCTTGACCAGAGCCATCGATGGTCTACGGACCCTCAATCAACACTCCTTGTGGGACAGCTGGATGGACGTTTTTGGTAAATACAAAACCCTAATTTCACCAATATTGATATAAATTGCTGTTTTTGCAGCCATTACCATTGTATCTATTACTCTTACGCTCTTGCGATATATTGTGTTTAAATGGGTTTGTATACTTTTAAAGGTGTTTCAAGACCTTAAAAAGGTTTTGAGTCTCGTGAATGCCATAAAAACATTTGGAAGACTGTTGGAATGTCTGCTCGTTCTTGTTTGCATTGATCGGTAGCACCTACTGAGGCAAGGAGCTGGAAGAGCTGGTGACCGGGATGCGGAGGGTCCAAGAGGATTTTGCACGCTCTTGTCTTGGTTCTGGAAGCGTGCAGGTCCTCAAGGGTGGGTACGGGGGTACCGACAATCCTTTCAGCAGTTTTGATTGTCCGTTGCAGTCGGAGTTTGTCCTTTTTTGTTGCAGCACCATACCAGACTGTGATGGAAGAACACAGGACTGATTCGATGACCGCTGTGTAGAACTGCCTCAGCAGCTCCTGTGGCAGGCCGTGCTTTCTCAGAAGATGCAGGAATTACATCCTTTGCTCGGCCTTTTTGAGTCTTTGCAATGAAAAACTAAAACTAGCAGACATTCCAACACCTTCGTCCCGCTTGCCATTAACTTCTTAAACTGTCACAATTCGATTGTAACAATTATACATTATTCGTAACAATTATACATTATTCGTGCATTCACTGGAGTAGTCTCGCCACTCTGCGCTATTTGCATATCTGTTGTTGACCAATACTGGCCACTCATGTGCTTGAGAAGTATCTGCACCATTTACACAATTGACACTGTTCCAGATGATCGCACTATGAGTCACTTTATACTGCTTAAATTTCTTGAAGTCTCTGCGCATTTTGCACAATTGTCACTAAGTCATGAGAGAGAATGATTGCATTATAATTTAGGTCAACCACCGATAAGAAAACAATTCCACGAGAATCTAAAGGGACAAAGCTTACAGCACCTGGTATTCCCAGGCAGTCTCCCATCCAAGTACTAACCAGGCGTGCCCCTGCTTAGCTTCAGAGATCGGGCGTTTTTTTGTGTTTTTTTTTTTATTATCAAAAAATTCATTGTTTACAATATGTACATGTAATCAATACTAAAAATAAAATGAGGTGACCAGTCGGCGAAACTCTCACAAGGCCATTGTTTTTTGCCATACAGTCCACAAAACGGCTGGCAGAGCGGGCATGTAGGAGAGTGAAGTGGGATTCAACTTGAGCCTTGAAGATCGCCCAATGATTGCCGGTGCCCTTGTCATGCAAGTAGATATTCCTCGTGACAATGACCGTGTGACGAGCAATGGCCAGAAGTAACCGGATTGCTGGTCTATTGATGGCCTGCAATGATACTGATGACGAGAAAGATGATGAGACGAAACCAAAAAGGAAAAACCCGACATTATGATTCTGTGTCGTAATTTGAAGTCAGTATTATTGACCTTTGGTGCGGTATACCAATTGAACATGTTGGCCCAGATGGATGTAATGGTCAGTGCAGGGAACGTCCGTGCCCATGTGCGTTCCACTGCAGGTCTCCGGAACGCTCCGACGATCAAAATCCTGTAAATTCGTTTTGTGCTACACTCCGACAAACCAAAAAACCTTGTCCCGTCGACCAGCACAAAACCGACATCCCGCTCCGCCCCCGGGTCCCCTCCAGAGGATGAACCCTCCAGAAAAGACCCCCAATTCCGGAGTATGGATTCCCTGATTCTTCCAGCCAAGCGCAAAACAACCGCTCTGCGGAAGAGGACTCCCCGCGACCGAAACAGAGTCCGAACCCTGACAATGTCATAGTTCCCGCTCCCATCTAATAAATCCCCAATCGTACTTATTCCTGCCCTCTCAAAGGTATCGCTGAACATTCTCTCCCCACTCCCTGGCCCTCCGCCCATGAGATCGGGGTTGAACCTCAGCGGAACTTTCAGCGATTGTTGCAGCGACTTTGGCTCTGCACTCACCCATGGCCTGAGTGACCACCATCCCTCCAGAACCTCCCTCTCAAAGGGATCGAGGGCGGAGAACAATGACCTCGGCAACATTTGACATAAGTTATAGTCACCAAAATGCCCCAACCCCCGCAGGGTGGGTATAACAAAGTCCTTCCACGGGGCTGTGAAGGAAGAGTCCAAATATTTTTTGATGATTTTTAGCCTTAAAGATTTCTTCTTCGTGTATATGTCAATCAACCCCAAACCACCTGCTCCATGATCCCCTATCAACGTAGCATGACTCACCAGACCCTTTTCTCTCTTCCACAAGAAATGGCTGAAAATTGCCTTTAGCTTACTCAAAATGTCACCAGGCAAATCAGTAACAGTCAGGGCATGTACCAACTTTGAAATACACAAAGCGTTTATCACGAGGACTTTACCTTTCAGGGTTAGATTTCTCAACCTCCATACGTTAAGTTGACTTTCTATTTTATTCAAAATGTTCTCCCATGTTTTCCTATTACATACCTCCGCAAGCTTACCCAACAAGACTCCCAGAACTTTGTAGCTGTTCCCGGCCTCATGAAAACCCCAGGTGCTCGGAGTAGCCTGCGACGCACCAAACACAGCCATCGTCGTCTTATTAGTATTTATCTTTGCGCCAGAGGCCTGGCAGTAAACATTCAGTTCATGGAGAGCCATTTTTAGACTCTCTACATCCCTGACTAACAAATTTGTGTCATCTGCATATTGAAGAATTCTAACTTCATTGTTTGCTGGTGTCAGAATACCCCTGCCACCGAGGAGCTTTTTAACCACCTCGGTGACCTCAACCCCAGAGATAGGAGAGCCCGCCTCAGAGAACCCAGACTCTGCTCCCTCATTGGAAGGCGTGTCGGTGGAATTGAGGAGATCTTCGAAGTATTCTCCCCTCCGGCTCACAACGTCCCGAGTCGAGGTCAGCAGCGCCCCATCCCCACTATACACAGTGTTGATGGTGCACTGCTTTCCCCTCCTGAGACGTCGGTGGTGGACCAGAATTTCCTCGACGTCGTCCGGAAGTCTTTCTCCATGGCCTCACCGAACTCCTCCCATGCCCGAGTTTTTGCTTCAACGACCTCCAAAGCCGCATTCCGCTTGGCCAGCCGGTACCCATCAACTGCCTCAGGAGTCCCACAGGCCAAAAACGCCCGATAGGACTCCTTCTTCAGCTTGACGGCATCCCTCACCATTGGTGTCCACCAACGGGTTCGGGGATTGCCGCCACGACAGGCACCGACCACCTTACGGCTACAACTGCGGTCGGCCGCCTCAGCAATGGAGGCGCGGAACATGGTCCACTCGGACTCGATGTCCCCCGCCTTCCCCGGAACATGGGCAAAGTTCTGTCGGAGGTGGGAGTTGAAACTCATTCTGACAGGGGATTCCGCCAGACGTTCCCAGCAGAGCCTCACAATACGTTTGGGCCTGCCACGTCGGACCGGCATCTTCCCCCACCATCGGAGCCAACTCACCACCAGGTGGTGATCAGTTGACAGCTCTGCCCCTCTCTTTACCCGAGTGTCCAAGACATGCGGCCGCAAGTCCGATGACACGACCACAAAGTCGATCATCGAACTGCGACCTAGGGTGTCCTGGTGCCAAGTGCACGTGTGGACACCCTTATGCTTGAACATGGTGTTCGTTATGGACAATCCGGGTTTGCTCGCAAAACAAACCAATTTACCTATTTCAATTTATCGTCCCAAACAGAGCACGGATAAATCATTACTCACCCAATTACTAAACTTCATTTTAATAATAGTTTGTTTTCCTATACAATCCTCTATGAAGGAGTCTGGGCTTTTTAACTTTTGCACATATCTTTATGTCTACACTACAAACAGGGTTTGGAGGGTCTATCTTTCCTTAAAGATAGGTGGGCAGAGAGATGGATAGATTTGATTGCTCATGAATAGATAAATAGACGGACGGACGCATAGTTAGCTAACCTTTGCATATAACTTGTTTGTTATAAAAAGTGAAATGAAAACAAGAGACAAATTAAGTCGAAAATCTTTGCAGTTCGGGGTAAAGAGAGACTTTTACTGCCCACATCAGCAAGCGCATGGATGATGTCACCACCACGAAGTCCATCACTGTCCGTGCTTATCAGAAGTCATGGCTGTTGGGGGAGGTCTACAGACTACTGAAGGTCCGCAACACGGCTTTTAGATTTGGGAATGAGGAGGGCCTGAGGACAGCCAGGGCCAATTTGTCCCGTGGCATCAAGGAGGCCAAGAGGGAGTACTCCAGGAAGATCGCCCACCGCTTCAGTGACAGCAGTGACACCAGGAGTCTGTGGCGTGGTATTCAGACCATTACGGACTATAAACCCACACCACACCACGGGGGATGCCACCCAACCATCACACAGCCTCTTAAATCTGTGCCATCAGGCAGGAGACTGCGGAGTCTCCGGCCCAGGACTAGCTGACCCAGTTTTATTCATAAGGCCTCTCAGGAATCTGAACTCTCTCCCCGCTCTGCCCCTTCTTCCTCTTCTGTCCTTTGCCCACCTGAACTCTGACACCCCACAAACATGCACATGCACACACATTCACGCACTGATTACCTATCGCAGCCGATTTCCCAGATCGGGTCCCGACATATGTCGGGAATGACAAAACTTCTTGTAGTGTGACATCAGGCACGACAAACGATTTGGCCCTACGACGCCAATGAAGTCTGGCAAATTGGAATTTTTTTGGGGATATCTTCCGTGCAGTGTGACATATCAACAACAACTCTCCGACAGCGCAACTTGACGGAGACCAGTAGGATTGCGTATTGTGACCGGCGCATCGCCTCCCGTACTTGCCGTTGTCAACATACTTGCGCGCCGTTGTTAACATTTATTCTCACCCACAAACAAATTTTTACTGAAGCTTTAGGGCATGATTCCACGGAATGCCGGCATGTTTACGTACAACTGTATGTGCTTGCGCTTGCTAGGGTACATAACATTTTGTTGCCTGCTTGCGAGCCGTATTGTATGAAAAGTACGTGAACATACCTCAAGCTATCGGGTGCTATCGGAATAAATGTCGAGTCGTGTTGCCACTGTCTGCCCCAGAAACGGCAAGGTTTGATGGCAGTAGTCTGACATAGTGTCATCGGGAAAGACCAAATGTGTCTTGTCGCCTGAGCCAGCCATGAGAACCCGAACAGCCCTGTTGCACATACCAACTACAATGACTAGAGAGCAGAGTGGTTCAGCGGAAGCTTGGTGGTCCCATAATCCAGCGCTCGATGGATTGAAACCATCCTCTGCTATCTGGAGCTCGTTCTCTGTTGTCATATGTCTGCTCATAGGATGTTGTGGAACTGCTATCATTTAACGTCTTACTCTTTGTGAGAAATATTGTGCAATTAAGACTTGTTAACTCATTGGCTGAGACCCACGAGAAGTGACCCTTTCCTCAATTCACTTTGTACTGACAACATTTTTTTGTCCTTTATTCATTGTTCTGTCAATTTAAAATCACTGTGTCAGTACCCATAAAGGTGGCACGACAGTTCAGCGTGAAAGACAAAGGTAATGACATGAAGGCAAACACTTTCAGGGGAGCTAATATTTTACGGCGACAAGCAAACAGTCCAAACAGAACGGCAAACAGCTCGACCTTTTTGTGGCCAAAAATACGTATTGTCCCAAACGCCTTGTCGGAGCCAATGACAAAATGGTAGGATATTAACGATATTGAAAAGGAAGTGGCGGGATTTTAACCCACGCCTCCTGAAAGACAGGAGCTTAAATCCAGCACCTTGGACCGCTCAGCCACACTACCTGCAAACCCCATTTTTGGACGGGGAATTTTTTGATAAATGTAAGCCCGACCGAACGGGAAGTATGGTGACAAAACTTCTTGTAGTGTGACATAAGCCACGGCAAATGATTTGGCCCTGCGACGCCAAAATGAAGTCTGCCAAATTGGATTCTTTTTTTATATCTTCCGTGTAGTGTGACATATCAACAACTCTCCGACAGCGCAACTTGACAGAGACCATGATTGCGTATTCTGACCGGCGCATCACCTCCCGTTGTCAACAAACCTGCGCGCTGTTAACATTTCTTCTCACGCACAAACCAATGTTTACCGAAACTTTAGGGCATGATTCGACGGAACGCCGTCATGTTTACGTGCAACCGTATGTGCTTGCGCTTGCTAGGGTACATAACGTTTTGTTGCCTGCTTGTGAGCCGTATCTTATGAAAAGTACGTGAACATACCACAAGCAATCCTTCAATGAACGTTCTCTCCCGAGCACCAGTGACGAACAGGTTTTTCCACATTTTGTCCCCCCACAGTCACTCACACGCACAGGCACACACAGAAACAAGACATTGACGCGGCGCATTGTTGTTGTCGTCACCATCGTAACGAGTGTGTCCCGTCGCGTTGACCGGTGACACGTTTTCTGCTTCCAACTCTCGGACAGTGTTTGATTTGACAAGATAAAGCCGGGATAGTAAAAGACGGCATAGGGTGCTATCGGAATAAATGTCGAGTAGTGTCTGCCCGAGAAATGTCAAGATTTGAATGCAGTAGTCTGATATAGTGTCATCGGGAAGGACCAAATGTGTCTTGTAGCATGATCCAGCCATGAGACAACACGAACAGCCCTGTTGCTGGCGGCTGCCTGACATTTGTCAGACGGTAAAAGAGTACATACCAATTACAATGGCTAGCGAGCAGAGTGGCTCATTGGAAGAGTGCTGGGCCCATAACCCAGAGGTTGATGGGTCGAAACCATCCTCTGCTATATGGAGCTCGTTCTCTGTTATCGTATGTCTGGTCATCGGATGTTGTGGACTTGCTATCATTTAACATCTTACTCTTAGTGAGAAATATTGTGCAATTAAGACTTGTCAACTCATTGGGTGAGGCCCACGGGTAGTGACCCTTTCCTCTATTCACTTCTTACTGGAAAAAACAAAATCTACAAAGAAGAGCCCCACCAAAAGCTAAAGACCACAAGAACTAAACTTCCAGTCGGAGAATCGAAACCCGGGCTTCCACGTGACAGGCGGAGATACTGTCCACTATACTAACGAGGAGTCTCTTGCCCTACCTCCACCTAGTGTCAAGCACACGTCAATGCACTGAACGCATCGGCAATGCCAGCTAGCGAGGCGGTTTGCTAGTCCTGCTAACGGATAGCATGAGAGCACCAGTTTCAGTCGTGTAGTGGTTGTTATGTTCGCCAAATCCATGTTAGGTCCTTGTTTGGAAACATAATTATGGGCTTTTTTGTTTTCGCGCAAAGAAGAGCCCCACCAAAAGCTAAAGAGAATGTGAACTCAACTCCCCATCAGGGAAACGAACCCCGGACTGCTACGTGACTGGCGGAGATACTGTCCACTATACTAACGAGGAGTCTTTTCACCTACCTTCACCTTGTGTCTAGGACACGTCAATGCACTGAACGCAGCAATAGCTAACGAGGCGGTTTGCTTGTCCTGCTCACTGATTGCACGAGAGCAACAGTTTCAGTCGTGGAGTGGTTGTTATGTTCGGCAAACACGCGTAAGCTCTCACTTTGGAAACGAGGGTGATGGGCTTTTTTGTTTTCCCACAAAGAAGAGCCCCACGAAAAGCACAGGAGGTCAACTCCCCGTCGGGGAATAGAACGCCGGTGTTCCGCGTGACAGGCAGAGATACTGTCCACTATAATAACGAGGAGTCTTTTGCCCTATCTTCACCTACTGTCAAGCACATGTCAATGCACCTCAACGCGTCGGCAATGCCAGCGTGCAAGGCGGTTTTGCTGGTCCTGCTAACAGTTTCAGTCGTGGAGTGGTTGTTCTGTTCACCAAACACGTGCAAGGTCCCTGTTTGGAAACAAAGCTGATAGGCTTTTTTGTTTGCCCGCAAAGAGCCCCAACAAAAGTTGAAGAGAATATGAACTCAACTCCCCGTCAGGGAATCGAACCCCGGTCTTCCGCGTGACAGGCGGAGATACTGTCCACTATACTCATGAGGAGTCTTATGACCTACCTTCACCTAGTGTCAAGCACACGTCAATGAACCTGAATGCATCGGCAATGCCAGCAAGCGAGGAGGTTGGCTGGTCCTTCTCACACATGGCACGATAGCAACCGTTTCAGTCGTGTAGTGGTTGTTGTGTTCACCAAACACGCGTAAGGTCCCTCTTTGGAAACGAGGCTGATCTGCTTTTTTGTTTTCCCACAAAGAAGAGCCACACGAAAAGCTGAAATGCACAGAAGGTTAACTCCCCGTTAGGGAATCGAACCCCAGTCTTCCGCGTGACAGGTAGAGATACTGTCCACTAAACTAACAAGGAGTCTTTCACCCTACTTTCACATAGTGTCAAGCACCCGTCAATGCACTGAACGCATCGGCAATGCCAGTTAGCGAGGCGCTTTGCTCGTCCTGTTAACGGATAGCATGAGAGCACCAGTTTCAGTTATGTAGTGGTTGTTATGTTCGCCAAATACGCGTAAGGTACCTGTTTGGAAACATAATGTTCGGCTTTTAATTGTTTTCCCGCAAAGAATAGCCTCACCAAAAGCTAAAGAGCACATGAACTCAACTCCCTGTCCGGTCCACTTTACTAAAAAGGAGTCTATTACCTTATATTCACTGATTGTCGAGCACGTCACTGCACCTGAACGCATCGGCAATGCCAGCGAGGCGGTTTGCTGGTCCTGCTAACATATAGCACGAGAGCAATTCAGGGATACTTACATATTATTTGACGTGAACAAATGAGCGGGATTACTTTGATAAAAGAAAGCGTAAACCCTCCAAGTCTGTGTGTGTGTAATTTATGGTATTTTCTTCCATGGATTGCCTTTGTGTATTAAGAACATAACTCTTGTTATGGTTGTTATTGTTTTGTTATGACTAGCAGCAGCATCAGGGGTTGAGGTCACTAGCAGAGGGGTTATTGAGGGACTGGGTGACCCCATGGTGGCAGTGAAGAGGTGGTGCTGGTCTTGGAGAACATGGAAGAGGAGGAAGATGCGGTGCTCTTATTGGGGGAGAAGGAAGAGAATGGAACAGGAAGCAGCAATAACCCGACCGGTAGAGATGCCGTGTGTAATGTGTAAGGCTGCCGTACTGAGTAGGCAATTGTATTACGGAGTGTATCCAGCAAAAATGATTAAATCACGGTGACCGCTCATTAGAAGTTTATTTTTCCATGCGCAACATGTTGGAAATTTTCTGCATGAAGATCAAAGCCCAAATGGTGGAATACAGGGAACGTTCCCATACCCAGAGTCAAACCCAGGCCTCATGCGTGAAATCCAGGAATCCTGACCACTTGGCCACGCCTTTGTTGTGTTTTTTTCCCCCAAGGTCAATTGCAAGTTTTCTGCATGAACAGCCAAATTGGTGGAATCCTGGTTAGGGTCGCAGGGTGCTGGAGCCTATCCCTGCTGACTTCAGGCGAAAGGCGGACTACACCCTGAACTGGTCACCACTCAGTCGCAGGGCACATATAGACACGGACAACCATTCGCACGCACTTTCACACCATCACAGTGTGAGCTGAACCCACGCTGCCCACACCAAAGTCAGGCGAGCGTACCACTAGAACATACTGGGAGTCGGACCTGGTTCTCTGGGTGATCCATGCCATAATACTGGAACTGAGGTAGTTACCATACGAGGTGACAAAGTCTAAATGGCAGAGAGCCGAAGCGATTCAAGGAACTTTCCCAAAATGGTAGTCAAACCCGGGCTGCCAGGGTGAAAACCAGGAATCCTGACCACAAGACCATATAGTGGTGTGACTTCAACTTTTTATTTTAAAAATTCTTCACTTTCTTTCAAGCCCAATTTTTTGTAAGACCATGAAGCCAAAAAAAATAATTCAGGTTACATTCCCATACCGCAAGTAGGAGACCAGTGAAAACCATCCAATCCTGTTGGCGTCTCTACCACTTATTCATTCCAAAATTCTAACTATTTTTTTCAAGTGCAAAGTATTGGATTTTTTTTGCATGAAGATCAAAGCCCAAATGGTGGAATTTAGGGGACATTCCCATACCAGGAGTCAAAACCAGGACACCTGGGTGAAAACCACAAATGCTGACTGCTTACCCATATGGGACAGTCCTTTGTTTTTCTTTCCAAAAACCAGGGCCACCGGGGTGAGAAACACAAATCCAAACCGTTAGACTATATGGGATTCATGTAACTGTTTCCTCAACATTTAAAAAAAAAATTCTATACTTTCTTTCAAGCAGGATTTTTTTTTTATTTTAAATTTCGCAGGACGATCAGGCCAAAACAAAGTAATTCAGGATACATACCAGGAGTAGTAGACCAGTGAAAAGCACTCACCTTGCCGCTAGACCATAGGGAACACATGGACTCGCTGGTCTTGCTTCAACTTAGTCTTTTTGAAATTCTGTATTTTCAAATTTTGAAGTTATCATCAAATCAGGCCAAAATGAAAGCATTCAGGGGATGTTCCCATACCAGGAGTCAAACCCGGGCTGTCTGGGTGAAAACCAAGGGTGACGACCAAAAAAATACAACCCCAATTCCAATGAAGTTGGGACGTAGTGTTAAACATGAATAAAAACAGAATACAATGATTTGCAAATCATGTTTGACCTACATAAAATTGAAGACACTACAAAGACAAGATATTTAATGTTCAAAATGATAAACTTTATTGTTTTTAGCAAATAATCATTACCAGCTTTGGATCTAATAATAAAATATAAGGAATACATGTATATTTCAAGATGAAGATTCATTATATTTGAGGACATTTAACACTTTAATGGCCATTATAGGCTTACATAACATAACGCCATAGTTTTTTATTAAACAAAGCACAAAAATGAATATGAAAAATATAAATACAATAATGGAATAAAATCTGCATTATGACATAAAATAAAAAAATTTTAAATGTAAGGAGAGTTTATTTGGAGAGTATTTTATAAAAAAAATTAAAATAAATATTTATTACTAATATAAATTTCATAAATTATATAAATAAATATATATATATATATCAATACCTAAAATATCAAAAATATTAAATCTTTCAAGCTTAAGTTTTATTGTATTTGATGAATTTTAACTCTTTAAAGGCCAACATGTTTACAGACTTTTTATCTTCAAAAAATACTCAAAATATACTAATACAAATTAAGAAATATATGCAGTTAAATATGAGTAATATTTCAATTTTTAAACTAATTACATCCATCCATCCATTTTCTGAGCCGCTTCTCCTCACTTGGGTCGCGGGCGTGCTGGAGCCTATCCCAGCTGTCATCGGGCAGGAGGCGGGGTACACCCTGAACTGGTTGCCAGCCAATCGCAGGGCACATAGGAACAAACAACCATTCGCTCTCACAGTCATGCCTACGGTCAATTTAGAGTCTCCAATTAATGCATGTTTTTGGGATGTGGGAGGAAACCGGAGTGCCCGGAGAAAACCCACGCAGGCACGGGGAGAACATGCAAACTCCACACAGGTGGGTCCGGGGATTGAACCCGGGTCCTCAGAACTGTGAGGCTGACTATCTAACCAGTCGTCCACCGTGCCGCCTAAACTAATTACATTTGGAGGATTTAAAAATTTAAAAATAAAAATATAATAAATTATGTAATAAGTTTTCAAGACATATATATATATCTATATATATATTTCAAAAACAAAAAATAATAAAAATGTCATAAATCGTAATACATATTTCACATACATTTTTCAAGGAGAAGATCAATTGCATTTTAGGAATTTTAATCATTTGAGATAAAAAGATATACAATGAACTATATTTATTATTAGCTTTTTTTACAATATAATCTTATTTTGGACAATTTTGATTAAAAAAATAATAATAATTTTAAAGAAATAAATACAATCGAGTTAATATTTCATTTATATTACATTTCAAGATTCCCGCGACCCTTGTGAGGATAAATATTTGTTATTGGGCGGCACGGTGGCCGACTGGTTAGAGCGTCAGCCTCACACTTCTGAGGTGCGGGGTTCAATCCCCGTCCCCACCTGTGTGGAGTTTGCATGTTCTCCCCGTGCCTGCATGGGTTTTCTCCGGGCACTCCGGTTTCCTCCCACATCCTAAAAACATGCATTAATTGGAGACTCTAAATTGCCTGTAGGCATGACTGTGAGTGTGAATGGTTGTTTGTTTGTATGTGCCCTGCGATTGGCTGGCAACCAGTTCAGGGTGTACCCCGCCTCCTGCCCGATGACAGCTGGGATAGGCTCCAGCACGCCCGCGACCCTAGTGAGGAGAAGCGGCTCAGAAAATGGATGGATATTTATTATTGAATTAGTTTACAGCACGAGGCAGAGTGTGTACTTCAAAGAAAACAGACCAGTAGCAGGGTAAACAAAACAAAAAAAGTTAAAAAAAGCTAATTTTGGTACATGCTTTGAATTGGAAACAAGTAACCTATCTAGTAGATAAATGTGAAAAGCCTAAACTTGAAAGTTAGTATAGGACAAACTACAACATGTCCTAGGATTTCTCAAGTGTTCACCTTAGCAATCAATTAATAGCCAACATTCACTCTTGCTTTATCTCTCACCCATTGTTTTTTCATGTGGAAACATTACAAGTGGCGAGGGGCGGGAGAAAGAGGACCCCTTCGTTGCCGTAAACGTCGGACTTGTGTTTACTCAGGGAAATCCGATGACTTGTGTGTGTGCCAGCGCACTTCCAGGACAGCGTCTGTTTGGAATCACAATAACATGAGAGGTGCCATCTCTGGCTAACATCTCTCCCACCCCCTCCACACACACACGCATACGCTCACCCCTTCACAGACGTCGTCTTCCCGCCTGAGTTGGGAGCAGGCTTGCGTCAGAAGCTTGTGGCGCCAAGCCGCTTCCTTGAGGAACGCCTTCACGCAACTCAGGACCTTCGCTGAAAGGTGAGTGCGCAGTAAACAAAAAGCACCCAGAACCCCTCACTAACCCATTTCACTCAGTGGATTTTCTTTTCAGTTGTTGGTGCTCTTTGTGAAAGCTTTTCTTTTCAAGATGCAAGTCATCATGAGGCCAATTATTTGGCTTTGACTTGCAAGTGCAGACTTGAGATTTGAGCTCTGTATGGTGGCGGTGAACTTAAATCAATTCACTCCACAATAAGAAGCAAGTTGGCAAATAGCAAGCAAGTCATCCAAAAAAGAGGCTTCAAGCTATTAATGCCACTTTCAGTTGAAGTTTACTGTCAGACTAAACATTAAACTAAGAGGATTACACTTTGTGTATTTAAAACAATTAGACAACTTTGTTTATGCTATCTTAATGCAAGCACACAATTCAAAACGCCATGGACAGGCTAACAAATAGCATCTATAGTCGCTATTCCCTTTCATAGAGTTTCCACAAAATTAGCACAAAGAAGACAGTTAAAGTTACTTCTCGCCTCGTTGGGTTCTGGGTAAAGGTACAGGGAAATGAATACTAGCTCTACCATTAATGGCTCTGCTGCGCCTTCCAGAACACTGTCCGACATGCGAGGCGAGTGTGCCGCTGCAGACCAGCTGTTCTGCGCGGCTTGTCGCCATCTCGAGGCCCGGGTCACACAGGAGAGCACTTCTGGTGGCTCGGAGGTGTCGGTGCTGGAGCAGAAGCTGAAGGACAAGCTACGGGAGACCATGTAGTGCTGGGATGTGGAAAAACTGGAACTCAATTCCAGGTAAAGCAATGGGTGCTGTTTATTGTCAACAAAGAAAAAGATTATTTAGCACCGCCGCCTATGAAAACATTGGCCTCAACATTAATTGCACTGATCGACAAGATACCACCATACAACCAACCCAACAAGATGTGAGTATTTTTTTTTTTCCATATCTGATTCAAGACCATGGAAATGACAGATGCACTGAAGCAACTCCCCAGCCAAAACAGCGAGAAGGACGCTAGCCTGGACAGAATGGTGAGACTTTGGTGGGGGAGTAAAATTAGTTGAAGTCTCGTCTCAAAGCATTGTTTCCTGCTCAGGAGACGAGCAGAAGTGGTGAGTCTAAAGGTCTTTGTGGTTGTTCTCCACGGTGGAATACCACCCTTATGGCTGTGCAGGGTGCCCTCGCCAAAGCACCAGCAACAAACTCAGGTCTGACCCTCTTTTCCTCATACTATCACAAATTGTTCCACATCTTCCAGGACTTTTGTGCCCACCTGGAGGCGTCCCTGGAGCAAGCATTGCATACTCGGCTGCAGCAGAGCGACTGGGCCAGAACGGAACTGGAGGCGAGGATCCAGGAAGTAACAAAGGAAAGTCCATCCAGCCATCCATCCATTTTCCAAGCCGCTTCTCCTCACTAGGGTCGCGGGCATGTTGGAGCCTATCCCACCTATCATCGGGCAGGAGGCGGGGTGCACCCTGAACTGGTTGCCAGCTAATCGCAGGGCACATACAAACAAACAACCATTCACACCTACGTGCAATTTGGAGTTGTTAATTAATCTACCATGCATGTTTTTGGGATGTGGGAGGAAACCGGAGTGCCCAGAGAAAACCCACGCAGGCACGGGGAGAACATGCAAACCACACAGGCGGGGCCGGGGATTGAACCCTGGACCTCAGAACTGTGAGGCAAACGTTCTAACCAGTCGTTACCGTGCCGCCCGAAGGAAAGTCAAGAGGACAAAAAGGCTTTGGAGGAAACTGTCCAGGAAAAAGACAGATACCGCTCCTTACTTGACATCATCTGTAGGTGCCCAGTTAACCTTCACTAAAAAGACAAGTAGTCACCAGTCAAGAGTTTTGTTGGGTAAAGAGGCCTTAACAGTACTACATTTTTATGAGTTGACTTCAAACAAAGGGTTCATCCGGGTTTTGGAAAGTAGACCCAGAGTCGTGGTGGTACAAGAAGTATTCCAGGTTCCATTTTACCCATCATACCTCTGCCGAGACCAACAGGAGAAACCACACACACCACTGGCACCAACCCAGTACCCAGTTGCTCAGAAAGTAAAACAACCCCATAAACCAGTTAGATGTGAGTCTGGCAGTCACATTTTGCAATTATTATTATTTATTTATTATTAAGCCTCTTTCACTCTGAGATTCAGGAAATTTAGAGTACCAGAGGCAAAGCAGTAATAACTCTTGCTGGTCAACTTTTAAAAAAGGGCTCTTCTGGGACTTGAAAATTGGACCTCTCACACCCACAGCTAATCGAGAAGCATACCGCAAGAACAACAAGGCACATAGAAATTAAAAACATGATCCCTTGTCATACTGGCCATTGTGTGACAATGGGAGTTTCAAATGCAAAGGATGCCTGGCCATTGACATTTCGAAAGAGAGCTTGTAAGGGGATTTCAACCCCGGGACCTCTTGCAGTCCTGCTCTTCGTGAGAAGTATAGCCCGAGACCAATAACCCACACAGAAGAGCAGATGACTTCATAACTTGTCACATGGGTAACCATATGACAAGGAAGCCGATAACTACAGATCTTAAAATACACTATTGAGCTTCTCTAAGCAAGAATCATACCCATCAACCAAAACATGAATCCTCAATGACCCCTTTACTTGTTACACAGGCCACCTTGAGAGGACACACTTTATGTATTGCAGCATACTCATCCACCACAGATGCTTCCTTAGGTGGGCTCATCCAGGAACTGAACCTGGGACCGCTCACACCCGAAGCAAGAATCATACCTCTAGACCAACGAGCCACAGAATGCACAATAGACGACATTACTTGTAACATGGGCCACTGTGTGACGGCACTGAAAATGAGGCCTTTTCCACGAGGAACCGCTCACACCCTGTTGGATTTATCTTACCCAACATTATAAAAAATAGACACAAAAGGAATGAAGACGCTGGTTTCTTTTTCTCATGAGGAGGGCGGATGGGAGATTGTTCAGATCACAGCCTCTCAACACGCTCTAAACAATCCCCCCCCCTCGCTCCTGCTTTTATTTAAAATAGGAGGGATTTACAAATCATAATGTTCTAAGCAATAAGACACAACACAAAATATTTGATAATAAGAGGGTTTTTCCCAGACATAGTATTCTAAGTAATAAGACACAACACATAATATTGAACCAACACCTGTCACGACCCGACCACATCCGATCACGTCCTTGGTCCAGGCGCCCTTCCATCGGATGATGCTGAGTCTTCTTTTTGAAGGCGAGACATCTAAAATTGTCCATTATACTAATGCAAGCTAAGCAAATAAATGATAACTTCTACAATTTATCTAACATTTCCCTCCTGTTTATCATGTATTTGCACAAATTCTCATATCATCTTACAGTCACTTCATTTCGATTTTTAACTGTAGAATCATTTTTATGAAACAAATACATTTACACTCAGAGTAAACTTGTCATATATGAATGTTGTAGTTTAAACATTGTAATCATCTGTATCAGGTAACAAATCAGGTAAAGCAAAATCATCATTATCATCATAATCATCATTATCATCATACAGTATACATCAGCTCCATACGATTTCTCCATGGGGGTTATGGCTGTGGTGATTAATTTACTGATTAATGCCAGAATGCATGGGATACAACAACATCCACATAATGTCAGAATGGCTGCAAAAACAGCAATTGATATCAATATTGGTGAAATTAGGGTTTTATATTTACCAAAAACGTCCATCCGAGCTGTCCCACAAGGAGTGTTGATTGAGGGTCCGTAGACCATCGATGGCTCTGGTCAAGCTGCCATCTGAAGCAGTATTGTTTGTTCTCCAAACATACCGCAAACACCTCCCTCTCTTGCGAGGAGCATGTCGACAGCTATGCGGTCTTTGGAACGTCCTTGAGCTGCTCGTGGACAGCTTTCAACCCACTCTGAGTCCAATTTCCTAATCTCTGTACATTGAAGTGGATGTAGTTTATCCCATCAACATTTTTATTAATCGTACACCACCAGCATATGAAAGACTCAAATCCTCCTGCAACCTGGTCACCCAATTTGTATTGATTAGGAACCCCCACGAGGAACACCTGGCATCGATGTATGTTGGATTATTTTGCCCCTGCCATGACAAATCTCTTTTTTGTATATGTTTTTAGATTGGACAAAAACATTGGTGCCCTTTCCATTAAATCTTGAACAGGCATAGGGTATACTGACACATGCAATATCAAAGTGATAATAGCGCATAAACTAGATATATCTTTAGGTAAACTATCAAACAGTCTATCATCTCCGCACCACCACCAGATGTCGCTCCGTGACACTGGCACAAAATTTGGTTTGACTTTTAAGATTACTTTACACTGTGTGTCGTTCAGTGGTCCTAATTTTTTTTCCTTTATTAATCATGTTTATACAAGTGAAATTATTTGGTGCTACTAAAGTATAAAACATCGGTTTGTGTTTATCTGCTTCTTTTACGGGATATATAGGATCCCATGATTTACAAGAAACCAATCATCAGTAGTTATGTTGTTAAAATTAAATTAAAATTTGTCCACCTTTCTTTGAAGTTTTCAATGGCATTTTTGGTTTAACACTGTTCCTATAACACAGTACACAATATACAATACACAATATAACACAAGCCGTTTTGCTTAGGTTAAACTTCTTTCTATGTTCTTTTGCTGTTTTTTTTTTTTTTTTTTTTTTTTTTTCTTTTTGACCAACTGGACCAATCATAACTTGTTTCACCAATGAGGTGTTCCCATCCAAAGCCTATAGTTGCATACCAGTCATATCCAAATCCCCAATTCTGCCCATTCTCTTGAGCATCATTGGTGAGAGCCGCATATGGAATTATGATTAAAGCAGCTTGATTTTGGGGGGCACAAAATATTAAACATTTTGCCGCGTTTGGAGGCCATGTCCACAATTTTGATCATCAGCTGTACTCCTTTTGATACGAGTTAATGATTTGAAATTTTTTTTTTTATTATTGGGTTTGTCATATTGGTCCAGTTGGTAGGTGATTTTCTATCTAAAAAATGGGTTTTATCATTGAGGGTGGGACGTCCCATGTACCACAAAAACAAAACCAACATCATAGTAGCCAAAGTTGCTACGTAACAACTTAGCGAATTTCATAACCAACGTGGGTGTGCCTTTCTGCTGAGTTCTCACTAAAAGGGTTGGTGTCTTTTTTCTTCACTGACCAGCAAGCGTTTTCAGAATCTACACATCTGCTCCCGCTCCGTTATCAGACTTTTGCTCACCTTCCCTGTTTGAGTACTCAGCTGAAATGACTCTTTTACAGTGTGTTAAATGAACCCACGTGTTTCTTTCTGCTATTTTTTAGGGCTGTAAAGTGTCAATCTATCTGTGCCACCATCCCTTTTTTTTTTTTTTTCTTTGCTACTGTAAATTTCATTTTGTAGTTTTGCACTTTGTTTTTCACAATAATTACGGTCTTGTTGTGGAATACTCATATTGGCTATCAGTATAGATTGTACCATCTTTATTTTTCATTAGTTTGCATGCCTCGATTAATGCTACTAATTCAGCAGCTTGTTCAGCCAATTCCTGTCAATCATGCTGCGTGCCTTCATCAAGGGTATTAGTGTGGCTGGATTTAAGGTTGTGAGAGCAGACACTGTATGTGGGACCTTAAGGGTGAACTGCTCTCTAGTTGAAAAATAAGCTATTGGTTTTAGTTTATCACCGTATTGTTGTGTAAGTATGGAGGTCATGCAATAGCTTTTACAATCTACCATTTGAATGAATGTTTTATCATTAAATTTGGAAGGCCTAGCGCAGCACTGGACACCAAATGTTGTTTAATGTCACAGAAGGCCTTTTCTGCCTCTGTACTCCATTAAACAGGTGATGTCATTTTAAGGTTGTTTTTATACATTAATTTTGACAATGGTGCAACAATTTCTGCATAGTTTGGAATCCATGCTCTACAATAATTTGTCAGACCTAAAAATGATTATTATATGTTTCTTCGTCTGTGGTTTAGGATTTTTTAAGACTATAGCTCTCCTGTCTTCTAATATAGTCTTTCCTCCTATACTTAAATTATGGCCTAGATATTTAACTTGTCTTTTACATCATTGCAATTAATTTTTTGTTAACTTTATGTCCCTCTTCTGTTAGATGATGCAGTAAAGTCAATGAATCCTTGCATGTCTCTCCATCTGTAGATGCCAGAAGACATGCGTGTTGTCATAACTTGTGAATAATTAGTTAGACTTTCACAGTAACCTTGCGGTAATCTAGTAAAAGTATATACATATATATTTTTTTTTTCTCAAATGTGAATGCAAACCAAAATTGACTGTTATTTTCTATTGGTACTGTAAAGAATGCATTACTTATGTCTACTACTGTAAACACAGTAGCGTCTGGTCTTAATGAATTTAACAATGTGCGTGGGATTGGTACGCATGCTGCTCTCTGTATTACTGCAGCTCATCACATTCTTTTTTATCTTCTATTTTTGTGATAAGCTGCAAGGCTGCAGACAACAGGGCCTTTCCCATGTTTAACTATGGTTTGTCTGGGATATCGATTGTGTAATAGAATGTACTTTCTCTGTTTTCCAGTGTTACATCGAGGTCCTCTCTTTTTAATTTATGTTTAATTCATGTTTGAGTACAAGTCCTAGTTGGAATAAGCCGTCTCTTCCCAACAAATTCACAGGGCACTTCGGGACTTCGAAAATGGGCATTCTACAAGGTTATTTCAGGTTTTTCAGTGTCCAAACTCAGAATGTCCTGTAAATTGAAATCCACCTCCTCATTCTCTGTAATGTTTACACAAGAGGATTTGTTGAGTTGGGAAGCAGGCTGGCCTAGTCATGCAGTAGTTTGTCCGTATTCTCTTTTATTTTTCTTTTTTTTCTTTTTTAGGGCATTCACGTGCAATGTGGCCTTTGTTTCCACAGCACCAACAGATGGTATTATCATAATAATTTCGATTTCTACCATATCTTACTCTCCCACGGTCTCTGCCGTGTCCTCTAAAATTATCTCTCTCTCTGCCTTGATAGTATATTTCTGCTTCTTCGTCGAGGAAGACATCTATCTTCTCTTTTTGTTTTTTGTCTAACACTCTTTCTGCGTGGAGGGCATGATTAACATATTCCTCCAGAGGGCCAGTTGCTAGGTTTATCCAATGTTTATCTACCCATCTGTTAATGTGTTCTTTCGAATTCGCATGTAAAGCATTTTTTAAACTGTTTTTGATAAGGTGTGATGCCGGCTACGGCCTTTTTCACATCCTCATTAGTCCAGTTTAACCAGAAGAGTAAGTCGTCAAATCCATCTTTTTGTATTTGTGATATATCATTTTTGTGTCGACACTTTATTTCGTTTTGAAGTTGAACTATTTTTTGCGAATTTAGCTGGCCAGCGAAACCGTATTTGGTTATCTTCGTGTTTAAATGTTCTATTTTGGAATGGTTTTGTAGTTGAACATATTTCCAATCTTTACACGTTAGGTCTATTTTTTGATCCGGTTTACTGTTATTTATTCCCATTTTTGTGAATTTGGAAGTCAGTTCATTTGCACCTAGAGTGACCTAAATACTGACTTTATTCAAAAATGACAGGGTGACAATAAATGTCTGAGTTTTGGTAATTCTCAAGCTTCTACCCTAATTGGGGCGGCGAATTCTTGCCTTTGCTTCCAAACTCAGTTGTCACTTACAATCCCGTCTTATACATTCATACTTTTACACATACACACGATATTAATAAAGTTTTTATAAACACACGAAAACACGGAAACAGGGAAACACAGAAATACGGAATTTAAGTACCTACAGGACCCCGCCGTCCCCACGGATTTTATCGGATTCCGTCGTCCATCTTGACCACTTGCCAGTGACTAGTATTACACAAGGTTTGTTCTGCCGCAGACTTCTTCATCGCGCAATTCACTCACTCTTTAATCCTTTTTTCCCCAAAAATTTTTTTAAAATTTAACTCACCACTCGTCTTCAATCCTGTGGATTGTCGTCAACCTTCAGATCCCAGTTGAGGAGGACGAAGACCAGTCCCGTAAAGGTTCTTACTTGCCGTGGCCACGGTCTCTTAACTGGAAGTCGGCTCCACAACTGGAATCCTCGGGTGTGTTGACATCCGGCTCGAAGGACCAATTTAATGTTGGATTTATCTTACCGAACATTATAAAAAATAGACACAAAAGGAATGAAGACGCTGGTTTCTTTTTCTCATGAGGAGGTTGGATGGGAGATTGTTCAGATCACAGCCTCTCAACACGCTCTAAACAATCCCCCCCCTCGCTCCTGCTTTTATTTGAAATAGGAGGGATTTACAAATCATAATGTTCTAAGCAATAAGACACAACACAAAATATTTGATAATAAGAGGGTTTTTCCCAGACATAGTATTCTAAGTAATAAGACACAACACATAATATTGAACCAACACCTGTCACGACCCGACCACATCCGATCATGTCCTTGGTCCAGGCGCCCTTCCATCGGATGATGCTGAGTCTTCTTTTTGAAGGCGAGACATCTAAAATTGTCCATTATACTAATGCAAGCTAAGCAAATAAATGATAACTTCTACAATTTATCTAACACACCCCAAGTGAGAATCATACCCCAAGAACAACAAAGCACACTGAGGACCTCATGACCTCATATCTTGTCACATGGGCCACCGTACGACAAGGTAGTTAAAAATGCAGCAGATAGATTACAAACAATGTTTTGAAGGAGGGCTCGTCCAGAACCTCTCAAACCCAAAACGAGAATCATACCCATAAACCAATGAGCCACAGAGAAATGAAACCCCCGTTTCTATTATTGATGTGTTGTCTGTTCCCAGCGAGAAGTGTGGTGTGGAACAGCAGAGTGTGGCAGCTCGGCACCAAGCATAGCGAGCTGAATGCCTTGAGTATGAAGGGCCGTTAGGGACATTATTCAGGATTAACTCTCACACTAACTATTCAAATGCTTTCACACACACACAAACTACTGAAAGGCTCTCATAAGGACTACTCAAACACTCTCATACGCACTAGTCTTGCTCTCATTAACACTACTCAAATGCTCTCATTGATGACTCAAATGCTCTCATTGATACGACTCAAATGCTCTCATTTACACTACTCAAATGCTCTCATTTACACTAATCAAATGCTCTCATTTACACTAGTCAAATGCTCTCATTTACACTACTCAAATGCTCTCATCAACACTACTCAAATGCGTTCACGCGAGCATGTCAATCACATTCTCGCACACATCACTGGCATTCACGAGTTCATGTCAATCATGCTCACACGTGAATAGTGTAAATCTTTTATTAGGTAGTTCAATTCAAAAAGTGAAATTATAGAGATGAACTGCACACTGCACGCACTCAGAGTGAAGTAGTTCATATTTAAAATATGTATTATTTTAATGATTGCAGCACATAGCAAATAAAAAAAATTCCCCATATTGAGAAACTCAAATATAACATCAAACGAAATAGTGAATTCATTCAAGAAATAGTGATTTTTAATGAAGAAATTAGGCTGGAATTTGCCCTCTGAAAAGTACTTCAGCGTTTAATCACTGTATGAGTACTGAAGAAAACCTTTTCAACTATATTCTAATTTATTGAGAGGTACCTATATATATATATATATAAAATCTAAGTGTGCGCTTGGGGAAACATTCAATATTTTGGAAAGAAAAACAAAGGACTGTCCCATATGGGTAAGCGGTCAGCATTTGTGGTTTTCACCCAGGTGTCCTGGTTTTGACTCATGGTATGGGAATGTCCCCTAAATTCCACCATGTGGGCTTTGATCGTCATGCAAAAAATGTCCAATACTTTGCACTTGAAAAAAATAATTAGAATTTTGGAATGAATAAGTGGTAGAGACACCAACAGGATTGGATGGTTTTCACTGGTCTCCTACTCGCGGTATGGGAATGTAACCTGAATTATTTTGTTTTGGCTTCATGGTCTTACGAAAAATTGGGCTTGAAAGAAAGTGAAGAATTTTTAAAATAAAAAGTTGAAGTCACACCACTATATGGTCTTGTGGTCAGGATTCCTGGTTTTCACCCTGGCAGCCCGGGTTTGACTACAATTTTAGGAATGTTCCTTGAATCGCTTCTGCTCTCTACTATTTAGACTTTGTCACCTCGTATGATAACTACCTCAGTTCCAGTATTATGGCATGGATCACCCAGGGAACCAGGTCCGACTCCCAGTATGAGAGTATTTTTTACCCAGTGTTCCACCAAGTCACTGATGGTCTAGAGGTACGCTCGCCTGACTTTGGTGTGGGCAGCGTGGATTCAGCTCACACTGTAATGGTGTGAATGTGCGTGCGAATGGTTGTCCGTGTCAATATGTGCCCTGCGACTGACTGGTGACCAGTTCAGGGTGTCGTCCGCCTTTCGCCTGAAGTCAGCAGGGATAGGCTCCAGCACCCTGCGACCCTGACCAGGATTCCACCATTTTGCTGTTCATGCAGAAAACTTGCGATTGACCTTGGGGGAAAAAAACACAACGAAGGCATGTCCCAGATGGCCAAGTTGTCAGGATTCCTGCATTTCACCCATGAGACCTGGGTTTGACTCCGGGTATGGGAACGTTCCCTGTTTTCCACCATTTGGGCTTTGATCTTCATGCAGAAAATTTCCAACATATTGCGCATGGAAAAAAAAACTTCGAATGACCAGTCACCGTGATTTCATCATTTTTGCTGTATACACTACGTAATACAATTGCCTACCCAGTACGGCAGCCTTACACATGGCATCTCTACCGGTCGGGTTATTGCTGCTTCCTGTTCCATTCTCTTCCTTCTCCCCCAATAAGAGCACCACATCTTCCTCCTCCTCCATGTTCTCCAAGACCAGCACCACCTCTTCACTGCCACCATGGGGTCACCCAGACCCTCAATAACCCCTCTGCTAGTGACCTCAACCCCTGATGCTGATGCTAGTCATAACAAAACAATAACAACCATAACAAGAGTTATGTTCTTAATACACAAAGACAATCCATGTAAGAAAATGCCATAAATTACACACACACAGACTTGGAGGGTTTACGCTTTCTTTTATCAAAGTAATCCCGCTCATTTGTTCACGTCAAATAATATGTAAGTATCCCTGAATTGCTCTCATGCTATATGTTAGCAGGACCAGCAAATCGCCTCGCTGGCATTGCCGATGCGTTCAGGTGCAGTGACGTGCTCGACAATCAGTGAATATAAGGTAATAGACTCCTTGTTAGTATAGTGGACCAGACAGGGAGTTGAGTTCATGTGCTCTTTAGCTTTTGGTGGGGCTCTTTGCGGGAAAACAAAAAAGCCGCAAAGCCTTGTTTCCAAACAGGAACCTTACGCGTGTTTGGCGAACATAACAACCACTCCACGACTGAAACTGTTGCTCTCGTTCTATCTGTTAGCAGGACCAGCAAAGCGCCTCGCAAGCTGGCATTGCCGATGCGTTCAGTGCATTGACGTGTGCTTGACACTAGGTGAAGGTAGTGCAAAAGACTCCTCGTTAGTTTTGTGGACAGTATCTCTGCCTGTCACGCGGAAGACCATGGTTCGATTCCCAGACGGGGAGTTGACCTCCAGTGCTATGCAGCTTTTCGTGGGGCTCTTCTTTGTGGGAAAACAAAAAAGCACATCAGCCTCGTTTCCAAAGAGGGACCTTACGCGTGTTTGGCGAACGTAACAACCACGACACGACTGAAACGGTTGCTTTCGTGCCATGTGTGAGCAGGACCAGCCAACCGCCTCGCTGGCATTTCCGATGCATGCAGGTTCATTGATGTGTGCTTGACACGAGGTGGAGGTAGGGCAAGAGACTGCTCGTTAGTATAGTGGACAGTATCTCCGCCTGTCATGTGGAAGAACAGGGTTTGATTCCCCGATTCTCTTTGATTCTCTTTGCGGGAAAACAAAAAAACCCATCAGCCTTGTTTCCAAACAGGGACCTTACGTGTGTTTGGTGAACAGAACAACCACTCCACGACCGAAACTGTTAGCAGGACCAGCAAAACCGCCTTGCACGCTGGAATTGCCGAGGCGTTGAGGTGCATTGACATGTGCTTGACAGTAGGTGAAGATAGGGCAAAAGACTCCTCGTTAGTATCTTCTTCTTTTCCTTTCGGCTTGTCCCGTTAGGGGTCGCCACAGCGCGTCATCCTTTCCATGAGAGCCTATCTCCTGCATCCTCCTCTCGAACACCAACTGCCATCATGTCTTCCCTCACGACATCCATCAACCTTCTCTTTGGTCTTCCTCTAGCTCTCTTGCCTGGCAGCTCCATCTTCATCATCCTTCTACCAATATACTCACTCTCTCTCCTCTGGACGTGTCCAAACCATTGAAGTCTGCTCTCTCTAACTTTGTCTCCAAAACATCGAACCTTGGCTGTCCCTCTGATGAGCTCATTTCTAATTTTATCCAACCTGGTCACTCCAAGAGCGAACCTCAACATCTTCATTTCCGCCACCTCCAGCTCTGCTTCCTGTTGTCTCTTCAGTGCCACTGTCTCTAATCCATACATCATGGCTGGCCTCACCACTGTTTTATAAACTTTGCCCTTCATCCTAGCAGAGACTCTTCTGTCACATAACACACCTGACACCTTCCTCCCCCCGTTCCAACCTGCTTGGACCCGTTTCTTCACTTCCTGACCACACTCACCATTGCTCTGGACGGTTGACCCCAAGTATTTAAAGTCCTCTACCATTGCAATCTCTTCTCCCTGTAGCCTCATTCTTCCCCCACCACCCCTCTCATTCATGCACATATATTCTGTTTTACTTCGGCTAATCTTCATTCCTCTTCTTTCCAGTGCATGCCTCCATCTTTCTCACTGTTCCTCCAGCTCCTCCCTGGTTTCACTGCAGATCACAATGTCATCTGCAAACATCATGGTCCACGGGGATTCCAGTCTAACCTCATCTGTCAGCCTATCCATCACCACTGCAAAAAGGAAAGGGCTCAGGGCTGATCCCTGATGCAGTCCCACGTCCACCTTAAATTCTTCTGTCACACCGACAGCACACCTCACCGCTGTTCTGCTGCCCTCGTACATGTCCTGTATTATTCTAACATACTTCTCTGCCACTCCAGACTTCCGCATGCAGTACCACAGTTCCTCTCTGGGTACTCTGTCATAGGCTTTCTCTAGATCTACAAAGACACATTGTAGCTCCTTCTGACCTTCTCTGTACTTTTCCATCAACATCCTCAAGGCAAATAATGCATCTGTGGTACTCTTTCTAGGCATGAAACCATACTGTTGCTCGCAAATACTCACTTCTGTCCTGAGTCTAGCCTCCACTACTCTTTCCCATAACTTCATTGTGTGGCTCATCAACTTTATTCCTCTATAGTTGCCACAGCTCTGCACGTCACCATTGTTCTTAATAATGGGCACCAGTACACTTTTCCTCCATTCCTCAGGCATCTTCTCACGCACTAGAATTCTATTGAACAAGCTGGTCAAAAACTCCACAGCCACCTCTCCTAGATGCTTCCATACCTCCACAGGAATGTCATCAGGACCAACTACCTTTCCATTTTTCATTCTCTTTAATGCCTTTCTAACTTCCCCCTTACTAATCATTGCCACTTCCTGGTCCACCACACTTGCCTCTTCTACTCTCCCTTCTCTATCATTTTCCTCATTCATCAACTCCTCAAAGTATTCTTTCCATCTACCTAGCACACTGCTGGCACCAGTCAACATATTTCCATCTCTATCCTTAATCACCCTAACCTGCTGCACATCCTTCCCATCTCTATCCCTCTGTCTGGCCAGCCTGTGTAGATCCTTTTCTCCTTCTTTAGTGTCCAACCTGCCATACATGTCATCATATGCCTCTTGTTTTGCCTTTGCCACCTCTACCTTTGCCCTGTGTCGCATCTCAATGTATTCCTTTCGCCTCTCCTCGGTCCTCTCAGTGTCCCACTTCTTCTTAGCTAACCTTTTTCCTTGTATGATTTCCTGTACTGTGAGGTTCCAGCACAATGTCTCCTTCTCTCCTTTCCTGCCAGAAGCTACATCAAGTACTCTCCTGCCTGCTTCTCTGATCACCTTGGCTGCAGTGGTCCAGTCTTCTGGAAGCTCCTCCCGTCCACCGAGAGCCTGTATTACCTCTTCCCGAAAAGCTGCACAACACTCGTCCTGTCTCAGCTTCCACCACATGGTTCTCTTCTCTGCCTTTGTCTTCCTAATTTTCCTCCCCACCACCAGAGTCATCTTACACACCACCATCCTATGCTGTCGAGCCACACTCTCCCCTACCACTACCTTACAGTTGTAGGTCACCCTATGTTCGTGCCTCTTCTGGAAAAAAGTGTTCACTACAGCCATTTGCATCCGTGTTGCAAAGTCTACCACCATCTGTCCCTCCAAGTTCCTTTCCTGGATGCCGTACTTACCCATCACTTCTTCATCACCCCTATTACCTTCACCAACATGGCCATTACAATCTGCACCAATTATGACTCTCTCTCTGTCTGGGATGCTCAGAACTACATTATCTAGCTCCTTCCAGAATTTCTCTTTCACCTCTAGGTCACATCCTACCTGTGGGGCATAGCCACTAATCACATTACACATAACACCCTCAATTTCAAATTTCAGCCTCATCACTCGATCTGATACTCTTTTCACCTCCAAGACATTCTTAGCCAACTCTTCTTTTAAAATAACCCCGACTCCATTTCTCTTCCCATCTACACCATGGTAAAATAATTTAAACCCTGCCCCTAAACTTCTAGCCTTACTGCCTTTCCACCTGGTCTCCTGGACACACGATATATCAACCTTTCTCCTCATCATCATGTCAACCAACTCCCGAGATTTTCCTGTTATAGTCCCAACATTCAAAGTCCCCACATTCAGTTCTAGGCTCTGTGTTTTCCTCTTCTCTTTCTGCCAATGAAATAGTTTTAATGTTGGAAATAAGTTTTGCTATGCTTTAAAATACCCTCCCTCTCGCTCTCGCTCTCCTGTCCCCCCTCTTCGCTTTGTACAGACCTCTACTTTTATCAGTACTACATCCATCCATTCATTTTTTTGTCCCGCTTATCCTCACTAGGGTCGTGGGAGTGCTGGAGCCTTTCCCAGCTATCTTTGGGCTGGAGGCGGGGTACTGCCTGCACTGGTCACCATCCAATCATAGGGCACATATAAACTAACAACCATTCGCATGCACATTCACACCTACGGGCAATTTAGAGTCTTCAATCAACCGACCATGCATGTTTTTGGGATGTGGGAAGAAACCGGAGTACCCGAAGAAAACCCACGCACCAGTCAGCTCACCATGTCGCCTTTATCAGTACTATCAAATAAATTTAATATTAATGATAGATGCGTGGAAAATGTTGTTTTTCGTGCTTTTAATACTGTTTTGAACTAACAACACAGAGACAGATGCGCGTGCGCGACCTCTGCCAAGTCCCCATGCTGATGCCTCATTTATTGTACTATTTTCATTGTTTTACTGTAGGCAATGTGGCCTGGCCAGTTTTACGACTCTCTGAATTAATTGTTGTATTGTTTATTGTGCGGCACGGTGGGCGACTGGTTATAGCGTCAGCCTCACAGTTCTGAGGACCCGGGTTCAATCCCCGGCCCCGACTGTGTGGAGTTTGCATGTTCTCCCCTTGCCTGCGTGGGTTTTCTCCTCCCACATCCCAAAAACATGCATAAATTGGAGACTTTAAATTGCCCGTAGGTGTGACTGTAAGTGCGAATGGTTGTCTGTTTGTATGTGCCCTGCGATTGGCTGGCAACCAGTTCAGGGTGTACCCCGCCTCCTGCCGATGACAGCTGGGATAGGCTTCAGCACGCCCGCGACCCTAGTGAGGAGAAGCGGCTCAGAAAATGGATGGATGGATGGATGGTTTATTGTTGTTGTTTTTTTTTTTGGGGTGGAGGGGGTTGGAATTAGCTGTGGGCTGGGGGTGACGGAGGCAGATCATTATTGCCCTGTGACCATCTTGCCTCACCCCCACCAGTTTCTCCAATTTTAATGCACTAAACCCCACCACACACAATCATGGTACAGGGATAATAGTTGCCAGTCGGGGACGAAGTAACCATAGTAATAGGGTGAGTGGTGGGTTTTCACATTTCTCTTGGTGAGGCTCCTGGGGTCTGCCCCTCCCCCCACTCCGGTTGTTGGGCCGCGGAGGGTTGGGGGTATGGCCCCTCTCCCTTTTTGGCCCCGCCTTCCTGTGGTAGTGCACCTCCCCTTGGGACTAGTCGGGGTGCTTCAGTTGGGCTCGGGACCTCCCTGGGTCCTGGGTGGTTGGTGGCGTCCCCCTGGTTGCGTCCCCTGCTAGACGGGCTTGCTGACTCGGCCCCGGCCCCTTGTGGGTGGGGGTGGCCGGGCTCACTCTCTGGCCGGGCTCACAACTCTGTACACCAGTTGACTAACATGCATGTGTTATGTGTTCATTCACTCATAAGTTTGATAGAAACACTGTAGACTTGAATTACTTGTGCTGGGATCACTAATAACAACACAGGTTATACGAACATATCAACTCATAGGTTCTTACAGGTATTTAGACACTAAAAAAGAATCCCACCGCACCACTCGACAGTTGCACTGCCTTGCTCATTTTACACATCCTGTCCTGCCCTTTTCTGTCCTCTCATCTGTTCTCTGAGTTAGTTATTCCATGTCCTCACCGGGTGTTCCCCCCCAATCTACAAATGACTTGTAATGTTACTTGTGTTCGAATATCTAGACTGTCTCATTATTGTTCTCCTGTGGTTTTCACCCCTAGTCCCCTTGTCCACTTTGTCTGTCCCTTAAAACCCTTTACTCTCCGGCTGCATTTTCAATAAACACCAGAATAATTCCATCCATCCATCTATTTTCTGAGCTGCTTATCCTCACTCGGGTCGCGGGCGTGCTGGAGCCCATCCCAGCTATCATCGGGCAGGAGGCGGGGTACACCCTGAACTGGTTGCCAGCCAATTGCAGGGCACATACAAACAAACAACCATTCGCACTCACATTCACACCTACGGGCAATTCAGAGTTGTCAATTAACCTACCATGCATGTTTTTGGGATGTGGGAGGAAACCGGAGTGCCCGGAGAAATCCCACGCAGGCACGTGGAGAAGATGCAAACTCCACACAGGCGGGGCCGGGGATTGAACCCCGGACCTCAGAACTGTGAGGCAGACGCTCTAACCAGTCGCCCACCATTCCACCCAGAATAATTAAAAAATGTAAAAATAAGCAGAGGGAGTATTTCAAACTCCCCTGTTGCACAGCAAAACTGTTCCAGCACAAAGGCATCCAGATCCACCATTCTGCAAGGCCAAGCAGCTTAACAGAACAGGTTTAAAAAGAAAACTTTATTTTTTTTAAATAAATCGTGTCAGCTGAGAGATTGCTGAGAGCGATGGATTAGTTTTCTCATGTTTGCAAGCACCACAACACTGTGTCTACGATACAGAATGCTGCTCAACACAGATTACGTTAAGACATACCACATACAAGATGGCGGGCGATGTGTCAATCTTACTGAAAATATCCTTCATTTTTGTGTGTTCTGAATTAAAAACTTGAAATCTCCTCACTCGGGGCACTAATAATATTGTGATTATGTATGAAATAAGAATTGTAAATCATTTAGGATAAAATAATAAGCCAGGAGCGATGTTTGCGTTACTTCCGGTTTATCGTAATTTTGATTTAATTGTTAAAAATCAAACTAAGGTCTCGAAAAGGGCACCACGTCAAATTTTTCAAGCTTAACTTTAGGCAAAATGGTGACAAACCTTTTTAATCAGTCTCAGAATCTGGAGGTTGCTACACTCTATGACATTTTGAGTCCAAGGTTACAGAGGTTTACTTAAATTCAGAACACACAAAATACGACCATGAGTGGAATTTTATAGTATATTTAATGCAACACACAACTACAAACTACAACAAGGAAATAACACTAAGGGTAAACGAAAGAAAGAATAAGGCATACGAAAATGGAAATTAGGACATCATGTGTGGTCGCTGGGCTAAACTCAATGAGCGTGTGAGCGTTTAATGCATTGAGTCAGAGCGAGAGAAGGCAAAGGTGGGATTTCGTATGAAGCTAGTAATTTCCCCACAATTATTACGCACTGATGTACATCATAGTAAGGATTGCAGTGTCGACTCACAAACGCTGATCAGCTGGTCTTTGGGGGTGGTCTTCCTCCGGAACTCAGGCGGAAATGAAGAAGGTTCGATTGAAGAAAACCCATTTTCCGAGCCGCTTCTGCTCACTCGGGTTGCGGACGTGCTGGAGCCTATCCCAGCTATCATCAGGCAGGAGCCGGGGTACACCCTGAACTGGTTGCCAGCCAATCGCAGGCCACATACAAACAAACAACCATTCGCACTCACATTCACACCTACGGGCAATTTAGAGTTGTCAATTAACCTACCAAGGATGTTTTTGGGATGTGGGAGGAAACTGGAGTGCCTAAAATGCTAAATATCGGCCGATACTGATCAGCCGATAAAAATCGGTGTAGTCTACCTTTGGGGTACGTTCTGTTCGCGCTCTCTCTCTCTGACACACACACAAACACACACACTTGATCAATAAGTCTAGTCAGCAAACAGATTCTTCAGTCATTCTAGTGGATAAAGCAAATGTTTCTGTAAGGACCCATGCATGTGTTGTTGTTTTTTCCACTGAAAAATTAAAATGGTGGCAGGTGTGTGTGGACTTCCATTGAACATGAGTTTGAATGTGATCTGGTACTTCTGAACACAGCCACATGCCGGTTACAAGAGGGAGTGCATCCTTGTGCAACCAGATTTATTTTATTTTATTTAAACTTTAATTAACCAGGTAAAAGACCAGTTAAAACATAACATCTCTTTTGGAATGGTGACCTGGCCAAGGAGGCAGCAATTGTGAAGTCAATCGCATTCAAGTTTATTTCAATTGTTTATTTTCACCCCCCTCTCAAAAAAATAAAAAAGATAAATCAATTGAGGTGTACAAATGAATGGTGGAAACAGTTTTAAAATCATTTATCTTGGTCAAAATTCTTTTACTACACAAAATCTTGCCATTTGAACAGAGGTGTGTATACTTTTTATATCCACTGCAGCCTTGTTCCTGTTTTCGTAATCTGACTGGTAAACCTGTCATATTGTGCTGTTTAACAAGTACAAACAATATAGTATAAGACCATTTCTTGGAGATGAATTTGCCTTAATTTATTTTATTTTATTTGATAAAGATTTTATTAATTAAGTTTGAGATTATGTTTTAGATTATGTGATATTGTTCATCAATTTCTGAATTTGCAAATTTATATTTTCTTTAGTTATTTTTATTTTATTTTATCTGACGTTGTTGCTCTAGCTTAAGAAATAAATCAGAAGTTACTCACTACTTACTCCGTACTTGAGTAGTTTTCTCACTGAGTAATTTCTTGTTATCTGTTATAATATAGATTTAGATATAAGCCCTTTCAAGGGACCCAGGGATGCATAACAGTCAATGTAAATTATATTGACATTTTTTGAAAATAATAAAATACATTTGAATAATTCTTGCATTATCCAGACATACATTTTCTATAGCGCTTGTCACCAGTGAAAGCAATGAAAGAGAGTGAAGGTCCGTGGGTTGCCACTTTACAGTTAAACTCAAATGAAAGTGACAAAATCTCTGAAGGAACTCCTGTCATCTCACCTGAAAATATCAGAGCAGCTCAAAAAGAGGATGCTGCAATCTCAAGTGGTGATACAATTGAAAAAGAGAGGATGGAATACAAATGAAAAGGATAAGAGACAAATGACACGTAATACAAGGAGACTCATTCATAAATGGAACAAACTAAAACTTGAAAAGGGACTGTTACATAGATGTGCTGAACTGAGAAAACAATTGGTTGTTCCTGAAAAACTGAGAAAAATTCTTTTGAAACATTTGCATGATGATATGGGACATGTAGGTGCTGACAAAGTCATTCACTTAGTGAGTGAACGCTTCTATTGGCCTTACATGCAGAGAGAAATAGAAGATTATGTTATCTGTCAATGCATTTGTTTAAAACAAAAACACCCTTGTGTTAAAGACAAAGCTCCGATGGGTTCAATCAAAACAAGTGTTCCATTTGAACTTGTATCAATTAACTATCTTCATCTTGAACCAAATGAAGGCGGTTATGAATACATATTAATTTTGGTCGATCATTTCACACGTTTTACGCAAGCTTATCCAACAAGAAATAAGTCTGGCAGAACTGCGGCTGAGAAAATGTTTTATGATTGTATCCCGAGGTTTGGAAATCCTGAAAAACCCCACCATGATCAGGGCAGAGAATTAAAAAACAGCTTATTCCAGAGACTCCAACAGTTAGCGGGGATAGCTAATCCTTGAACTTCTTTTTTTCCTTTCGGCCTGTCCTGTGAGGGGTCGCCACAACGCGTCATCCTTTTCCATGTAAGCCTATCTCCTGCATCCTCCTCTCGAACACCAACTGCCATCAGGTCTTCCCTCACGACATCCATCAACCTTCTCTTTGGTCTTCCTCTAGCTCTCTTGCCTGGGAGCTCTATCCTCATCATCCTTCTACCAATATACTCACTATTTCTCCTCTGGACGTGTCCAAACCATTGAAGTCTGCTCTCTCTAACTTTGTCTCCAAAACATCGAACCTTGGCTGTCCCTCTGATGAGCTCATTTCTAATTTTATCCAACCTGGTCACTCCAAGAGCGAACCTCAACATCTTCATAAGCTCTGCTTCCTGTTGTCTCTTCAGTGCCACTGTCTCTAATCCGTACATCATGGCTGGCCTCACCACTGTTTTATAAACTTTGCCCTTCATCCTAGCAGAGACTCTTCTGTCACATAACACACCTGACACCTTCCTCCACCCGTTCCAACCTGCTTGGACCCGTTTCTTCACTTACTGACCACACTCACCATTGCTCTGGACGGTTGACCCCAAGTATTTAAAGTCCTCCACCCTTGCTATCTCTTCTCCCTGTAGCCTCATTCTTCCCCCACCACCCCTCTCATTCATGCACATATATTCTGTTTTACTTCGGCTAATCTTCATTCCTCTTCTTTCCAGTGCATGCCTCCATCTTTCTAACTGTTCCTCCAGCTGCTCCCTGCTTTCACTGCACATTACAATGTCATCTGCAAACATCATGGTCCACGGGGATTCCAGTCTAACCTCATCTGTCAGCCTATCCATCACCACAGCAAAAAGGAAGGGGCTCAGGGCTGATCCCTGATGCAGTCCCACGTCCACCTTAAATTATTCTGTCACACCTACAGCACACCTCACCGCTGTTCTGCTGCCCTCGTACAAGTCCTGTATTATTCTAACATACTTCTCTGCCACTCCAGACTTCCGCATGCAGTACCACAGTTCCTCTCAGGGTACTCTGTCTAGTACTCTAGGCTTTCTCTAGATCTACAAAGACACAATGTAGCTCCTTCTGACCTTCTCTGGACTTTTCCATCAACATCCTCAAGGCAAATAATGCATCTGTGGTACTCTTTCTAGGCACGAAACCATACTGTTGCTCGCAAATACTCACTTCTGTCCTGAGTATAGCCTCCACTACTCTTTCCCATAACTTCATTGTGTGGCTCATCAACTTTATTCCTCTATAGTTCCCACAGCTCTGCACATCACCTTTCTTCTTAAAAATGGGCACCAGTACACTTTTCCTCCATTCCTCAGGCATCTTCTCACGCACTAGAATTCTATTGAACAAGCTGGTCAAAAACTCCACAGCCACCTCTCCTAGATGCTTCCATACCTCCACAGGAATGTCATCAGGACCAACTGCCTTTCCATTTTTCATTCTCTTTAATGCCTTTCTAACTTCCCCCTTACTAATCATTGCCAGTTCCTCGTCCACCACAATTGCCTCTTCTACGCTCCCTTCACTCTCTCATTTTCCTCATTCATCAACTCCTCGAAGTATTCTTTCCATCTTGCAAGCACACTGCTGGCACCAGTCAACATATTTCCATCTCTATCCTTAATCACCCTAACCTGCTGCACATCCTTCCCATCTCTATCCCTTTGTCTGGCCAGCCTGTATCGATCCTTTTCTCCTTCTTTAGTGTCCAACCTGCCATACATGTCATCATATGCCTCTTGTTTTGCCTTTGCCACCTCTACCTTTGCCCTGTGTCGCATCTCAATGTATTCCTTTTGCCTCTCCTCGGTCCTCTCAGTGTCCCACTTCTTCTGAGCTAACCTTTTTCCTTGTATGATTTCCTGTACTGTGAGGTTCCACCACCAAGTCTCCTTCTCTCCTTTCCTGCCAGAAGATACACCAAGTACTCTCCTGCCTGCCTCTCTGATCACCTTGGCTGCAGTGGTCCAGTCTTCTGGAAGCTGCTCCCGTCCACCGAGAGCCTGTCTCACCTCTTCCCGAAAAGCTGCACAACACTCGTCCTGTCTCAGCTTCCACCACATGGTTCTCTTATCTGCCTTTGTCTTCCTAATTTTCCTCCCCACCACCAGAGTCATCTAACACATCACCATCCTATGCTGTCTAGCCACAGTCTCCCCTACCACTACCTTACAGTTGGTAACCTCCTTCAGATTACTTCGTCTGCACAAGATGTAATCCACCTTTGTGCTTCGACCTCCGCTCTTGTAGGTCACCCTATGTACGTGCCTCTTCTGGAAAAAAGTGTTCACTACAGCCATTTGCATCCTTGTTGCAAAGTCTACCACCATCTGTCCTTCTAAGTTCATTTCCTGGATGCCATACTTACCCATCACTTCTTCGTCACCCCTATTACCTTCACCAACATGTCCATTACAATCTGCACCAATTACGACTCGCTCTCTGTCTGGGATGCTCAGAACTACTTCATCTAGCTCCTTCCAGAATTTCTCTTTCACCTCTAGGTCACATCCTACCTGTGGGGCATAGCCACTAATCACATTACACATAACACCCTCAATTTCAAATTTCAGCCTCATCACTCGATCTGATACTCTTTTCACCTCCAAGACATTCTTAGCCAACTCTTCTTTTAAAATAACCCCGACTCCATTTCTCTTCCCATCTACACCATGGTAAAGTAATTTAAACCCTGCCCCTAAACTTCTAGCCTTACTGCCTTTCCACCTGGTCTCCTGGACACACAATATATCAACCTTTCTCCTAATCATCATCTCAACCAACTCCCGAGATTTTCCTGTCATAGTCCCAACATTCAAAGTCCCCACATTCAGTTCTAGGCTCTGTGTTTTCCTCTTCTCTTTCTGCCGAAGAACCCGCTTTCCACCTCTTCTTCTTTGACTTCGACCCACAGTAGCTGAATTTCCAACGGCACCCCGCAGGTTGACACCGCCGGTGGCGGACGTTGTTAACCCGGGCCACGACCGATCCGGTATGGACTTCTTTGGATGAACGCTCATATTTGTTTGGCATGGTTTTAAGCCGGATGCCCTTCCTGAAGCAGCCCTCTGCATTTATCCGGGCTTGGGACCGGCCGACAGTTTGCACTGACTTGTGCCCCCCATAGGGCTGCATAGCTAATCCATGAACAACTCCCTATTATCCACCGGGAAATCCTATTGAAAGACTGAACAGAACCCTCCTACAAATGTTACGCACCCTACAGGAAGGAAAAAATTACAGTGGAAAGAACATTTATCACACATCCTCCATGCGTACAATTGTACTCGACATAAATCAACTGGGTACTCACCATTCTTTCTCCTGTATGGTAGAACGCCAAGATTACCACTTGACCGACTTTATGACATAAAACCTGAAAGTGACAGCCAAACAAAACAAGCGTATGCTGATAAATGGTCTTCGCAACTGCAGGAAGCATACAAAATAGCTTCAGAAAATAGCTAGAAAAGCTCAGCTGAAGGGAAAAAGTACGATGAGCAACACACAAAAGGCATTCCTTTGCAACTTGGAGACCGAGTACTGGTCAGGAATCTCTCAGAATGCGGAGGACCTGGAAAACTAAGACCTTATTGGAAAATGTCTATCCACTAAGTTGTTAAAAATTTTCGAAATGGTCCTGTTTACCAAGTTTGAGCAGAAACAGGAGCTTGAAATCTCAGTTTTGCACAGAAATATTCTATTACCAGTCAATTACCACTGGAAAAAGACCAGACTCAAAATATAAACTAAACAGGACAGAATACAGAGGAATACACATATCACTGGTCTTGTGTACCTGTGAATCAACGAAACAGAACTCAACCTCAGACCATGAACTCAGAGCTACATCCCCTGAATGTAAACCCTTAAGGCGAAGTACTCAATCACTGCCAAAACCAAGCACATCACCCCGAGTTGCTGTGCAAAACCCAAACATGTCAATCCCACCTGGCGCACTTCATTCAGTGCCAAGACCAGCGCCTATTGTCACAGTTCCAGCGGATGTTATACCGAACGAGACCTATGAAAGGGACAATGTCAATGAAACTATTCCTGTTGAAAACAATGATTTGGAAACGGCTACTTCAGGTGAACAATATGATAAGGTGTCAGATTCAAATGGACATGAGGATATCACAACAGCATGGAGATCAATCTGAACAGTGAAACCGAGGGAAATTCTCACCTACAACCAGTTTGGACAGCCATCTTACCAAGCATGGAAAACATGATGTTTGCCTGTGTACCGTACCCAATCCCCTACTACCCAGCACAACCTGACATGTACTATCACTCCCCACCCGTTTGGACATGTTAGGTGTTAGGACAAAAGATTACAAGGACCTTGATATATGATGTTTTTGTACTGTGTGTAACCTGACTTGAGACATTGGTACAAGATGCCGGAGTCTTCTTTTAAAGCAGGGGAGAGTGTAGTAGGATTGAAAATGCCTAATCAAAGGTTTAATTTAAAACAGACACCCCCTTAATTTTCTGGGTGATTTACCAATGTTGGCGGCACGGTGGCCGACTGGTTAGAGCGTCAGCCTCACAGTTCTGAGGTGCGGGGTTCAATCCCCGTCCCCGCCTGTGTGGAGTTTGCATGTTCTCCCCGTGCCTGCGTGGGTTTTCTCCGGGCACTCCGGTTTCCTCCCACATCCCAAAAACATGCATTAATTGGAGACTCTAAATTGCCCGTAGGCATGACTGTGAGTGCGAATGGTTGTTTGTTTCGATGTGCCCTGCGATTGGCTGGCAACCAGTTCAGGGTGTACCCCGCCTCCTGCCCGATGACAGCTGGGATAGGCTCCAGCACGCCCGCGACCCTAGTGAGGACAAGCGGCTCAGAAAATGGATGGATGGATGGATTTACCAATGTTTTTATTGTTATGAGTTTATACAATAGCAAACCAGCAGATGGTGCTGTCGCTGTGGACCAGAGGGGTATGCGCAGCTTCAGAAGTAAAGACTGTGGCCGACTGATTAACATATCCTGTTGTTTGTCCGCAGTCTGTCCACCGTAGTTTATTGGGAAGACTATCTGTGTGCCACTTGTTGCTGCTCAGCTTTCCCGAGATCTGGCGCTAACACTAGTGTGGAGCATAAATATGCTATGGTAGTGTGGAATGAGTGGACTATTCAGAAAGGGTCTGGTTCAACAATGTTAAATGCTCTGTGTGATGGAAATACAAAAATAGTCAAGAGAGACAGAAAAAATATGAAAGCAATTGTGGAGTTCACTGCATGCCAGGGACTTTCAAAGAGAGGAGACAGAGAATGAAATGGCTGTAATCCTGGGAAACTTCCTTGAACTTTTGCAGATTCGAGGCAAATTTGACAAAACAGTTGCAGAAAAGATAGCAGATATTCCAAGAAATGGAAAGTATGCCAAAATAAGTGCTGAAATACAAGATGCTGAAATGTCTGATTTAAAGGTAGATGAAAGTAAGGACCTGAGTAAAATGGAACAAGTATCTTTGGTGGTGCATGATGTGAAAAATGATGTCGTGGAAGGATTTCTCCATTTCACGCCAGATGATGGTTTAGACACAGTCACCTTTTTGCTATGATCAAAGACTCTCAGTAAATATAACATTGATTACACTGCCTGTATTGGCCAGTGTTATGACAGTACTGCAGTAATGTCCAGTGTTCACACTGGGGTTTAAGAAAAATTCAGAAGAGGTCCCTCGCGTAATCTACAATTTTTTGCCATGCGCGCCAAGTTGGTGAATTACATTCGCAAAGTCGACGCATATGACCCACTTCTGACAAGATGTGACCAACAAACACTTGGTTCCTGTCCTCGGTAGTCCAGTAACGGTAGGGGGAAGTGTGTGTTTTGCAAGCAGTTGAGTTTTACCTCAAATAGAGCTTAATATACACAAAACAGTCAACTGCATTGGCCAGGAATCAGACCCAGGCCTCCCGCGTGGCAGGTGAGAATTCTACCACTGAACAACCAATGCTTGGCATGGTGGCTCTTGCACTTTGACTACATTGCAATGCTCTCGAACGGGTCACCCGCCCACCGGATGAGCAGACCCCCTGGGGTGAATAAAGACCCAGACCCTTTTTTCCTTAGAAACTACACAACATACTACTGTCAGGATGGCCGAGCGGTCCAAGGTGCTGCATTCAGGTTGCAGTCTCTATGGAGGCGTGGGTTCAAATCCCACTCCTGACAGTGTCTATTGTATAAAGACAATGTGTCCATTCTGTCATTCTTTTCCTTTTTGTGAGTGCGCCTCTGCTGGGGGAATTCAATGCTCACATGGCTAGTGAGAATGTGACCCGGAAGGGTGTGATAAAGCCGAACACCTTCTCACTCCTCCCCGATCTGAGCGCGAGTCGTGCTTACTTATAGGAATAATGTGCTCGTCACAGACTGTCAATCATGAAAACCATCTTCACACATAAGGGTTTCGAGATGAGCACTTGACACCAGGACAACCAATAGCCGCAGTTTGATGATCAACTTTGTGGTCATGTCATCGGGCTTGCTGCCGCATTTCTTGGACACTCGGGTCAAAAGAGGGGCGGAGCTGCAATCTGATTCCCACTGGGTGGTGTGTTTGCTTCAATGTTGGGGGCAGATGTCAGTTCGACCTGAAAGAGAATTACGTATTGTGAGGGTGTGCTGGTAATGTCTGGCAGAGTCCCCAGTCAGAAGGAGCTTCAACTCCCACCTCTGGCAAAACTTTGTCCATGTCCTGGGGGAAGCAGGGGACATTAAGTCCGAGTGGCAAATGTTCTGTCAACAGACTTTGTCTTCATTCTCATGCTCTTGACTTGGATTCCTACATTTCAGATGAGTATTGAGTCAGTAAGTCAGAGGCACTGGCATGCATATAAACATCAGAAAACTATGATGCAATGAAAAACAGCACAATCGAAGTCTGTCGGAGTGGCCGAGCCGTCCAAGCAACTCCATTCAAGTTGCAGTCTCGATGGGTATGCGGGTTGAAATTCTGCTTCTTGTGTGATTAGACTGACAAAAACTGTCTGTTTCCTCTCCTTGGCTTTCCAGTCCAACAGAAATTGGTAAAACTAGGGTGTTATCATTGTTTCTGCCCTACACTGCCACGAAACAACACAAGGGATATTTGTGAGGACGGCCCAGCGCGCCAAGTTGGTGAACTACGTTCATAAAGCCTCGCATATGACGTAGTTCTGACAAGATGTGACCAACAAACACTTGGTTCCTGTCCTCGGAAGTCCAGTACCGGTCGGGGAAAATGTGTGTTTTGCAAGCAGAAGGAGTTTGTACTCATTTACCTCAAACAGAGCTGAATATACACAAAACTGTCAAGCTGCATTGGCCGGCAATCAGACCCGGGCCTCCCGCGTGGCAGGCAAGAATTCTACCACTGAACCACCAATGCTTTGTATGGTGGTTCCTGCACTTTGACTACATTCCAATGCTCTCGAACAGGTCGCCCACCGGATGAGCAGACCCCCTGGGGTGAATAAAGACCCGGACCCTTTGTTCCTTCTAAACAACACAACGCACTACTGTCAGGATGGCCGAGTGGTCCTAGGTGTTGCATTCAGGTTGCAGTCGCTATGGAGGTGTGGGTTCAAATCCCACTCCTGACAGTGTCTAGTGTATAAAGACAATGTGTACATTCTGTTGTTCTTTTCCTTTTTGTGAGTGCGCCTCTGCTGGGGGAATTCAATGCTCACATGGCGAGTGACAATGTAACCCGGAAGGGCGTGATAAAGGCGAACGCCTCCTCACCCCTCCCCGATCTGAGTGCGAGTCGTGCTTACTTATAGGAATAATGTGCTCGTCACAGACTGTCAATAATGAAAACCATCTTCACACATAAGGGTTTCCAGATGAGGACTTGACACCAGGACAACCAAAAGCCGCAGTTTGATGATCAACTTTGTGGTCATGTCATCAGGCTTGCTGCCGCATTTCTTGGACACTAGGGTCAAAAGAGGGGCGGAGCTATAATCTGATTCCCACTGGGTGGTGTGTTTGCTTCGATGTTGGGGGCAGATGTTAGTTCGACCTGAAAGAGAATTACGTATTGTGAGGGTGTGCTGGTAATGTCTGGCAAAGTCCCCAGTCAGAAGGAGCTTCAACTCCCACCTCCGGCAAAACTTTGTCCATGTCCCGGGGGAAGCAGGGGACATTAAGTTCGAGTGGCAAATGTTCTGTCAACAGACTTAGTCTTCATTCTCATGCTCTTGACTTGGATTCCTACATTTCAGATGAGTATTGAGTCAGTAAGTCAGAGGCACTGGCATGCATATAAACATCAGAAAACGATGATGCAATGAAAAACAACACAATCGAAGTCTGTCGGAGTGGCCGAGCCGTCCAAGCAACTCCATTCAGGTTGTAAGATCTACGGGTATGCGGGTTGAAATTCTGCTTCTTGTGTGATTAGACTGACAAAAACTGTCTGTTTCCTCTCCTTGGCTTTCCAGTCCAACAAAAATTGGTACAACTAGGGTGTTATCATTGTTTCTGCCCAACACTGCCACGAAACAACACAAGGGATATTTGTGAGGATGGCCCAGTGCGCCAAGTTGGTGAACTACGTTCATAAAGCCTCGCATATGACGTAGTTCTGACAAGATGTGACCAACAAACACTTGGTTCCTGTCCTCGGAAGTCCAGTACCGGTCGGGGAAAATGTGTGTTTTGCAAGCAGAAGTAGTTTGTACTCATTTACCTCAAATAGAGCTGAATATACACAAAACCGTCAAGCTGCAATGGCCAGGAATCGGAGCCGGGGCTCCCGCGTGGCAGGCGAGAATTCTACCACTGAACCACCAATGCTTGGTATGGTGGCTCTTGCACTTTGACTACATTCCAATGCTCTCAAATGCATTTTCTGTCAAATGGCTGTCCGTTGTCGCACTCGTGCGGCTCCAACTTCCGGAGACAAATTTCTTGTGTGTTTTTGACATACTCGGCAAAAAAAGATGATTCTGAATTTGATTCTGCTCATTCTGACTTCATTTACTCTACCAAATCTACTCCTACTAATACTTCCATTCACTCCACTATAATGTATTCCTCAGAAGTGGTTCGGGTTCATAAACCGTGGCTTTGGGGTCCTCACAATAATGTGCAAAAATTACGTATCATTTAATAATCCATACCTTTGTATCCTTAGCCTCGAGCCAATTAAAAGCACTGATGTGATAACATTGTGCCGTATCACGTGATACGAATATATATATATATATATATATATATATATATTCCCCCAGTGCACTCTGCATTCTTTTCACAGTCCCCTCATATCGGTGCATCACCTGACAGGAAGGTGTCCTGTGACTGTTGCGACTGTTTCCCTTGCCTGGACGCGGGTCACTGGGGCCCCTCTATGGAGCCAGGCCTGGAGGTGGGTGATGAAGGCGAGCGCATGGTGGCCAGGCCCCATGGGCCGGGCACAGCCTGAAAGGGTAACGTGGGTCCCCCTTTCCATGGGGTCACCACCTGAGGGAGGGGCCATAGGGGTCAGGGTGCAGTGTGAGCTGGGCGGTGGCCGCAGGCGGGGACCTTGGCGATCCGATCCCCGGCTACAGAAGGTGGCTCCAGATGAAGACGAATCACCTTTTATTGTGATGAACATGCATGCATGTACACAAAATTTGTTCTCTGCATTTACCCCATCACAATGAACACATGCACATGTTAGTGGAACACACTGGAGCAGGGGGCAGGGGGCCCCACGGTGGCAGGCGATGATCCTAACCATGGGCCACGGCTGCCACAGAATGTCACCTCTCTGACAGGGAAGGAGCCCGAGCTGGTGTGTGAGGTTGAGAAGTTCCGACTCGATTGAGTCGGACTCGCCTCCATGCACAGCTTAGGCTCTGCTACGAGTCCTATCGAGAGGGGTTGGGCTCTCTTCCACTCTGGAGTTGCCCACGGTGAGAGGTGCCGAGCAGGTGTGGATATACTTATTGCCCCCCGGCTCGGCGCCTGTACGTTGGGGTTCACCCCGGTGGACGAGAGGGTAGCCTCCCTCCGCCTTCGGGTGGGGGGATGGGTCCTGACTGTTATTTGTGCCTATGCACCAAACAGCAGTTCAGAGTACCCACCCTTTTTGGAGTCCTTAGAGGGGGTGCTGGAAGCGCTCACTTCAATGCTCACGTGGGCAATGACAGTGAGACCTGGAAGGGCGTGATTGGGAAGAACGGCCCCCCCGATCAGAACCCGAGTGGTGTTCTGTTATTGGACTTCTGTGCTCACCACGGATTGTCCATAACGAATACCATGTTCAAGCATAAGCGTGTCAACACGTGCACTTGGCACCAGGACACCCTCGGTCGCCGTTCGATGATCGACTTTGTGGTCGTGTCATCGGACTTGCGGCCGCATGTCTTGGACACTCGGGTGAAGAGAGGGGCTGAGCTGTCAACTGATCACCACCTGGTGGTGAGTTAGCTCCGATGGTGGGGAAGATGCCTGTCCGACGTGGCAGGCCCAAACGTATTGTGAGGGTCTGCTGGGAACGTCTGGCAGAATCTCCTGTCAGAAGGAGTTTCAACTCCCACCTCCGGCAGAACTTCACCCACGTCCTGGGGGAGGCGGGGGAAATTGAGTCCGAGTGGCCCATGTTCAGCGCCTCTATTGCCAAGGCAGCCGACTGAAGCTGTGGCCGTAAGGTAGTCGGTGCCTGTCGTGGCAGCAATCCCCGAACCCGTTGGTGGAAACCAGCGGTGAGGGATGCCGTCAAGCTGTAGAAGGCCTGTCAGGCCTTTTTGGACTGTGGGACTCCTGAGGCAGCTGATGGGTATCGGCTGGCCAAGCGGAATGCGGCTTTGGTGGTTGCTGAGGCAAAAACCCGGGCATGGGAGGAGTTTGGTGAGGCCATGGAGAACGACTTCCGGACGGCGTCTTTGTGTGTCTTTTTAAGCTTCCGTTTTCAAAATATTTACTGAATTCTTTTCCAAACGCTCCAATATCATCTGATTAAAGGTCTGATTAAAGAGTGGCCGAGACGCAACTTTTGATACCTCATTTGTGCGTAGAAAATTGTTGTTTACGATCCTTTATGTTTGCACGTGCGTGCAGAATTAAATAGCATTTATTATTATTATTATTATTATTATTATTATTATTATTATTATTATTATTATTATTATTATTATTATTATTATTATTATACGGTGGCCCGGCTGGTTAGAGCGTCAGCCTCACAGTTCTGAGGACCCGGGTTCAATCCCCTGCCCCACTTGTGTGGAGTTTGCATGTTCTCCCGTACCTGCGTGGGTTTTCTCTGGGCACTCTGGATTCCTCCCACATCCCAAAAACATGCATGCATGGTTGGTTAATTGACTGCTCTGAATTGCCCGTAGGTGTGAATGTGAGTGCGAATGGTTGTTTGTTTGTATGTGCCCTGCGGGTTTTCTCCGGGCACTCTGGTTTCCTCCCACATCCCAAAAACATGCATGGTTGGTTAATTGACTACTCTAAATTGCCTGTCGGTGTGAGTGTGAATGGTTGTTTGTCTGTATGTGCCCTGCGATTGGCTGGCAACCAGTTCAGGGTGTACCCCGCCTCCTGCCCGATGATAGCTGGGATAGGCTCCAGCACGCCCGCGGCCCAAGTGAGGAGAAGCGGCTCAGAAAATGGATGGATGGATTATTATTATTATATTTTTTGCCATTTTAACAGCCTTTTCTGCCAGCGAGTTGAATTTGCTTCTCAAATGGAGCAGCTGAATATTTGAAGCTGAAATGTTTGGATTGGATATTTTGATGTTAAAAGTAAAATTCAAATTGAGTGTGAAAAAAAAAAAAAAAAAAAGTGTAAATCAAATTGAGAATCTGGTGACACAAATATACTGCCACAGCTAAATTTCCTCCAACACACACCTCGATCGACAATCCTACTTCCTAAGGCCCGGGACACACAAAAGGATTTTTCCAATCTTAAAAGAGTTTCCATCTGCTACAGACCCCACGCTTGAACATAAAAAAATCAACCATTTAACAATTTCTGTCATGTTGTGTGCTCCAATAATCTGTTATGCAAAACAACATACAGAAGGATTCTGTTCCACCACGGGTCTGGAAACAAATCTGTAGAATGGTGATGTCATCCGTCAGGTACTTTCATCCATCCATCCATTTTCTTAGCCGCTTACCCTCACAAGGGTCGCGGGAGTGCTGGAGCCTATCCCAGCTATCATCGGGCAGGAGGCGGGGTACACCCTGAACCTGTTGCCAGCCATTCGCAGGGCACATATAAACAAACAACCATTCACACTCACATTCACACCTACGGGCAATTTAGAGTCTTCAATCAACCTACCATGGATGTTTTTTTTGGATGTGGGAGGAAACCGCAGTGTTCGGAGAAAACCCACGAAGGCACGGGGAGAACATGCAAACTCCACACAGGCATAGTAGGGGATTGAACACCTGACCTCAAAACTGTGACGCAGACGCTCCAATCAGTCGGCCTCCGTGCCGCCATAAAGGACTTGCTTTGGAAAATACTTTTTGCTGTCTGGGCAACCCACCCAAAAAAAACATGACATCGGGTAAGACGTTTGTTTTTATTTGCAGTTGTTTCCTTGTTCCTGAGTCAGAGCGCTATTTGATTGGCTACGTTCTGTTTCACGTCACAATTCACGACGTCATGACTGGGGGAGACGTTGGCTTCCACACGTGGAGATTTTGTAAGAGTCGTAAATATTTTTAGGCCCCGACCCATATCGGTCCCTATATTCTGAACAAATTCACTCTTGACACATCTCAGATTTAAAGCAAAGCAAATTTATTTCGATAGTGAATTTCATACACAAGGTAACTCAATAATCAGGCCCTATGGGGGGCACAATGCAGCCCTATGGGGGGCACAAGTCAGTGCAAACTGTAGGCCGGTCCCAAGCCCGGCCTAAATGCAGAGGGTTGCGTCAGGAAGGGCATCCGGCTTTGTCAAACAAAGATGAGCGTTCATCCAAAGAATTCCATACCGAATCGGTCGTGGCCCGGGTTAACCACGTCCACCACCAGCGCCGTCAACCTGCGGGCCACCGTTGGAAATTCAGCTACTGTGGGTCGAAGTCAAAGAAGAAGAAGAGGTGGAAAGCGGGTTCTTCGGCAGAAAGAGAAGAGGAAAGCACAGAGCCTAGAACTGAATATGGGGACTTTGAATGTTGGGACTATGACAGGAAAATCTCAGGAGTTGGTTGACATGATGATTTGGAGAAAGGTTAATAGGTTGACAGTATGGTTTCATGCAGAGAAAGAGTACCATAGATGCATTATTTGCCTTGAGGATGTTGTTGGAAAAGTACAGAGAAGGTCAGAAGGAGCTACATTGTGTCTTTTTAGATCTAGAGAAAGCCTTTCACAGAGTACCCAGAGAGGAACTGTGGTACTGCATGCGGAAGTCAGGAGTGGCAGAGAAGTATGTTAGAATAATACAGGACATGTACGAGGGCAGCAGAACAGCGGTGAGGTGTGCTGTAGGTGTGACAGATGAATTTAAGGTGGAGGTGGGACTGCATCAGGGATCAGCCCTGAGCCCCTTCCTTTTTGCAGTGGTGATGGATAGGCTGACAGATGAGGTTAGACTGGAATCCCCGTGGACCATGATGTTTGCAGATGACATTGTGATCTGCAGTGAAAGTAGGGAGCAGCTGGAGGAACAGTGAGAAAGATGGAGGCATGAACTGGAAAGAAGAGGAATGAAGATTAGCCGAAGTAAGACAGAATATATGTGCATGAATGAGAGGGGCGGTGGGGGAAGAGTGAGGCTACAGGGAGAAGAGATAGCAAGGGTGGAGGACTTTAAATACTTGGGGTCAACCGTCCAGAGCAATGGTGAGTGTGGCCAGGAAGTGAAGAAAAGGGTCCAAGCAGGTTGGAACGGGGGGAGGAAGGTGTCAGGTGTGTTATGTGACAGAAGAGTCTCTGCTAGGATGAAGGGCAAAATCTATAAAACAGTGGTGAGGCCAGCCATGATGTACGGATTAGAGACAGTGGCACTGAAGAGACAACAGGAAGCAGAGTTGGAGGTGGCAGAAATGAAGATGTTGAGGTTCGCTCTTGGAGTGACCAGGTTGGATAAAATTAGAAATGAGCTCATCAGAGGGACAGCCAAGTTTCGATGTTTTGGAGACAAACTTAGAGAGAGCAGACTTCGATGGTTTGGGCACGAACAGAGGAGAAATAGTGAGTATATTGGTAGAAGGATGATGAAGATGGAGCTGCCAGGCAAGAGAGCGAGAGGAAGACCAAAGAGAAGGTTGATGGATGTCGTGAGGGAAGACATGATGGCAGTTGGTGTTTGAGAGGAGGATGCAGGAGATAGGCTCCCATGGAAAAGGATGACGCGCTGTGGCGACCCCTAACGGGACAAGCCGAGACGAAAAGAAGAAGAATACACAAGGTAACTCAATGTGCCTTACATGGTTAAAAGCATTTCAAAACTGTTAAATATATTTTAGAAGTTATCATTTATTTGCTTAGCTTGCATTAGTATTATGGACGATTTTAGATGTCTCGCCTTCAAAAAGATGACTCAGCATCATCCGATGGAAGGGCGCCTGGACCAAGGACGTGATCGGATGTCGTCGGGGATGTGACAGGTGTTGGTCCAATGTTTTGTTTTGTGTCTTATTGTTTAGAACATTATGTCTGGGAAAAACCCTCCTATTTTCAAATAAATGCAGGAGCGACGGGAGAGATTGGTTAGAGCGTGTTGAGAGACTGTGATCTGAACAATCTCCCATACGCCCTCCTCATGAGAAAAAGAAATCAGTGTCATAATTTCTTTTGTGTCTATTTTTTTATAATGTTGGGTAAGATAAATCCAACAACTAGCAACCCTTTATTGCACAGTGACTGTTTTTTTTGTCATTGTCTTTATGTCCCAAGTGTTCTCTGTCAATTGACTTTATGTTGTCGTACTAGAGCGGCTCCAATTACCGGAGACAAATTCCTTGTGTGTTTTTTGGACATACTTGGCAAATAAAGATGATTCTGATTCTGATTATTCAATAGCGCTTACCTGGGGGAAGGAGCTGGAAGAGGTGGTGACCAGGATGTGGCGGTTCCAAGAGGATTTTGCATGCTCTTGTCTGAGTGGAAGTTCTCAAATTCTCAAGTGTGTTTACTTTTCAAAATCTATGATCTGATCACACATTTGTAGTGTTGAGAATGAGTTCGCACCATCCACACAAAAAATCCAAAATAGACCAGCCTACAATTGGAGAATAAAGATGACACGATCCACTCGAGATATTTTCAAGCGGAAAAAATATGATATTTTTTAAATATAAAATGTTGCATTTCAGACAACCATGTGGTTTACGGCCATACTACCCTGAGAACGCCCGTTGTGTGGTAGAGTGGCTGCAGGTGTGGGGGTTTGGCACAGCTGCACTCGTTAGTGGGGCATGAGCAGTACAGGCAGCAGGAGCTCTGTGCTCCTCCTGTCACGGCCCTGTGTTTCAAGTTGTTTTTCTTTGTTTTGCAGTCTCTGGGTGGGCGTGGACATTGGTGACGCACCTGTCATGCATTGTAATCATCAGCCTTTTTAGGGGGCACCGTGACAGTGTGTGGGCGTTGGAATATTCACTCGGTTTTGCCCCGTGTTTGCCGCCGTTCTGACCGCTGTCCAAATTTAGGCTCAATATGATTATACCACACGGACCGTTTGTCGTGTCTCCCTGCGTTATCTGTTTTTGATTCTCTCTGGTTGTGAGTTCCTTTAGTTTCGTAAGTCTTGCCATCACATGCTCTTCCATTTAATTAAAATTGTTCGGACCTCTGACCTGGAGTCTATTTTTTGGGATCTGCCCTTACGGCATTGCCGATCGTGACAGAATATTCCGACCAGAAATGGATCCCACAAACTCAGACTCTTTTCGCCACGCGTTGGCAAGTCAGGGACATTTGGTAGGAAGACACGAGACATCGTTACACAAGCTCAGGGAGGCAATTACGGCGTTAACGACCCATCTCACTACACTGAGTTCTCGGGTTGATCAGGTGTGTGCACTTGGATTACCTCCGGTTCTGGCAAAAGCACCCGCCACCAACACAGTGGCCGCGGTGCCACCCACCAGGGAGGCTTGTCTCCCAAATCCACCTCGTTATGCTGGGGAGCTTGGCGGCTGCGGTCAATTTATTTATCAATGTACCCTAGTATTTGACCAACAACCGGTCACGTATGCCCAGGATAAGACGAAGGTGGCTTTTATAATGAGTCTACTTACGGGTCAGGCGGCATCGTGGGCGATGGCGGTCAGCAGCGCCAACCCAGCGTTACGTTCCTCCTTCCCAGCATTCGAATCTGAACTGAGGAGAGTTTTTGATCACCCCGTCAAGGGCAAGGAAGCCGGTAGCCGGCTGTTGGACCATTCCCAAGGGGACTTGTCAGTAGCCGAATACTCCATTTCGTTCCGCATCCTGTCAGCAGAGAGTGGATTCGACGATGTTGCGTTGAGCGGCATTTTTCGTCGGGGACTCTGTCCTGCCGTCAAAGATGAGTTGGCGGCCCGGGACGAGACCACTAATTTGGAGGAGTTGATCGGACTAGCCATTCGACTGGACAATCGACTGAGGGAACGGCAGCGCGAGCGGGCGGCTGAACGGCGCATTTTTTTTTAGTCCGCTTCCCCGGGACATTCTACGTCCGCCATGGAAGACGCCGCCTGTGTTCCCCCATCCACCTCGGCGTCGACGAGGGAGCCGGCCCTGGCCGTGGAGGAGCCGATGTAACTCGGCGGAGGGCGACTGGCGGAGATGGAACATCGGAGACGCATGAGAGCGGGGGCGTGTCTGTACTGTGGCCGACCAGGACACAAGGTATCCACATGCATGGCGAGACCTTCACGGGGAAGTGACGCTACACCTTCCAAGCAGAGCGGCCAGGTGGTGGTGACAGCACCTTCTGCCTCCTGAAAGAACGTCTCATCGTGTGAGTATTTTGATGAAGACTTGGTACCCGGTGAATTGAGAACTGGATCGAACAACAAGAGACTACAATTGCCGGGCGAAGTATCGGGATTTGGCGGCAGTGTGAAGGTTTCCGCGTTAATTGACTCCGGAGCTGATGAGTGTTTTGTGGACTCCTGTGTGATAGAGACTCTAAATTGTCCACTGTACAGACTTAGCAAACTGAGAAAAGTTCTTGATTTGGATGGGCGTCTCCTGGCGGTTACAACACATATTACGGCTCCACTGTGTTTAAAGCTCTCGGGTAACCACATCGAATCGCGGCGATTTTTTTGTAATGCCCTGTCAATCTGCTCCAGTTGTGCTGGGATTAACGTGGTTAAAACTTTATAATCCAGATATTAACTGGGATCAACTACAGATTGTGAATTGGAACCTATTTTGTCATTCTCATTGTCTGCAGTCTGCCATGTTGACTACCACCACCCGTGTTCAAGACGAGCACATCAATTTGGCTAAAGTACCGGCTGAGTACCATGATTTGCAACTAGTGTTCAGTAAGGATCGCGCCCAATGTTTGCCTCGGCATCGTCGTCATTCATGACTGCATACGGTTACCAGCCGCCGTAGTTCCCTTCTCAGGAGAGGGAGGTGGTCATCCCGTCTGTACAGGTCCATCTCCGAAGGGCTCATCGGGTGTGGCGGGATGCAAGGGCGGCCTTGTCCCGTACTGAGGCTCGCAACAGGAAGTTAGCTGATCGTCATCGGATCTTAGCTCCTCCCTACCGTCCTGGTGAGAAGGTCTGGTTGTCCACACGAGATTTGCATTTGGCCGGGGGTTCTAAAAAACTGGGTCCTCGGAATATTGGTCCTTTCGAAATTGACTCTGTTGTTAACCGGTGGCAGTTAAACATCGGCTCCCTCCCACCATGAAAGTTCACCCGGTATTCCATGTCTCCTTGCTCAAACCAGGTTCTTCCAGCCCCCTGTGTCCTCCAGTGGTGCCTCCTCCTCCTCCTCCGCGGGTGGTTGATGGTGAGCCAGTGTACACGGTGGGTGAACTATTGGATTCCAGAAGAAGGGGCAGGGGTGTGCAGTATTTGGTCGACTGGGAGGGTTACGGCCCTGAGGAGCGTTCCTGGGTTCCCCGCTCTTGGATCCTAGATCCGTCCCTTCTCCGGGCCTTCCACTCTCTCCACCCGGGTTATCCGCCAGGAGGCGTCCTTTGAGGGGGGGATACTGTCATGGCCCTGTGTTTCAAGTTGTTTTTCTTTGTGTTGCAGTGTCTGGACATCGGTGACGCACCTGTCATGCATTGTAATCAGCAGCCTTTTTAGGGGGCACCGTGACAGTGTGTGGGCGTCGGAATATTCACTAGTTTTTGCCCCGTGTTTGCCGCCGTTCTGACCGCTGTCCAAATTTAGGCTCAATACGATTATACCACACGGACCGTTTGTTGTGTCTCCCTGCGTTATCTGTTTTTGATTCTCTCTGGTTGTGAGTTCCTTCAGTTTCGTATGTCTCGCCATCACATGCTCTTCCATTTAATTAAAATTGTTCGGACCTCTGACCTGGAGTCTATTTTTTGGGATCTGCCCTTATGGCATTGCCGATCGTGACACCTCCGGCTACCTGTTACTTGTGTTTCTTGATTGTTTTTTTTTTTTTTTGTTTGTTTGTGACCTTTTTCCTCCTCCCAGCTTCCCGCTGTGGAGGAGTGTTTTGTCTCATTGTTTTTCTCCCCTTCAGGTCGAATGGACGGATTGGCTGTTGGTCAGGACAGGCTTATGGACATGAGGCAGGTGAACAAGATGGATTCAGGGCGAGGAAAAGGTTTGACTGGTTGCAGTGGTGTGGTGAATAAGAATGTCGAGACAAGAAGGTAGGCTGGGAAGTTGCTTGTTGTTTCTTTTATGGGGCTGCCAGCTTATATAGCGAATGATGATATCCTGGAGAAACTACAGGCTTGGGGAGTCTCAGCGGTCTCTGAGGTGAGGAGGAGAATGTGGCTGGGAACGGACATCGCGGACGGCACAAGGTTTGTAAAGGTGAAATTCACCACCACTGTACAGTCTCTGCCTTACTCGACTAGGTTTGTCACAGCGGCAGGTCTGGAGTACTTTCGTGTTATTCACGATCGACAGGTTAAAGTTTGTCGAGGGTGTCTCTCTCCCAGCCATGTGTACAGGGACTGTCCCGAGTTTCTGTGTTGGAAGTGTGGGGTCCAGGGGCATTATGCCCGCGAGTGTCAGGTGCCCAATTCGCAAACGTTTGCTACATGCAGGCAATATTTTCCTCTCTGTGTTTGTGAAAAGGGGAAATTAGATGGGGGGCTGCTGATGCCAAGTCCTCCATTCTCCCTGTTTCTTCTGGATCGGTGGCTGCTGGTCTGGGGGAATCAACTATGACACGTTTGCTGGTAGAGGCGCCTGTGACGGTGGGGGCTGGAGGTATTGTTCCTCGCCCTACTCCTGAACGGGGGGGAGGGGAGGAAATCCCTATCCCTGATGCCTGGGTGGCAGAGGCTGAACCTGAGATGGGGGTGAGTGCTGGACCATCTCCACTCCCTGCCCCTGAACAGGAGGAGGCAACTATTGAATTTAGGTGTACTCCTCGGCCGACGATTAAAAGTCCTAAGCGGAGGAAAGAGCAATACAGTCTGTGTCTTCTATTCAGAAGAGAGGCACCTCACAGAACAGTGAGGGGAGGCATCAGACTGGGCTCTCAGGAGGGGATGTTTCGATTGAGCGGGTGGCGCGTTTTCCCGTGTCACAGCTATTGCCCCCTCATATCACCTGTTCGTCTGCCACCCTAGAACCAGTCCTGGACTCAGATGAGGGCATGGAGTGTGATGTGATGGAGCGAAAGAAATGGCAATGCGAAGGCACTGGAAAGGGTGGGCTTAAAAATTTAAGTAGACTCGACGAGTCCATCTTTTCTTTTTTGCTTATGATGAATTTTCTTCTGGTGTCAGCAAATGATAAACATTTACGCTCCCAATGTGGAGTTAGATAGGAGGGACTTTTTCCTGCATGTGTTCTCCTTTGTGACTGATAGAACCTTGTTGATTGGTGATTTCAATACATATCTCAGTAAACTGGATGTCAGTGTAAATAATGTTTTAGGACTGATGTTAGCAGGAATTGTCTTTTAGATCTGATGACCGGTAGTAATATGGTAGAAATCTGGAGGACTTTAAATCTAAGTCGGCCAGTTTTCTCCAGGGTGCAGGTTGTCCAAAATGAACTGAAGCAATCACGCATCGATCTCTGTTTAACATCAGCCTCTCTTGTGCAGAATCTGGACAGGCCACTGTACACATGGTCGAGTCATAGTGACCACGCGTTGCTCTCCGTTGAACTGGTACTTGGGGGAAGTCGGAGGACCGGCGGGCTTTGGGTGCTAAACAACTCCCTTCTGAAGGACGATTGCTACATTTCCAGGGTGAGCGGGCTCTTTGGCTCGGCTGAGATGGAGCTTGAATGTGTTGACAACGTTATAGACTGGTGGGAGAGTTTTAAAACAAGGGTTAAAAAGATAACTATAAGCGACTGTAAGAAGAAAAACTGGTTAGAGAAATTGGAGGAGAGGGCCGTAAGAAATCGGTTACTGGAAATTACGACAGCTGCCGCGCATTGGCAGGGACCAGTAAACCCTGAGCTGTTCTTGCTGAGGAATAAATTGGAGTCAATGGAAATTAAAAAATGTAGAGGTGCGGTCCTTAGGGCGAGGGTGCAATACGTAGTGGAAGGGGAACGCTCCACTGCTTTTTTCTTTGGACTCGAGAAAGCAAAACAGAGTAAGGCCTATTTTAACTCTTTAGTGTCAAGAAGTTCAAATAAGGTGCTAATGGATGTAGGGGACATTTTGGAGGAAGTGGAGCGTTTTTATGGAGATTTATTTGCGTCACAACGCACCTCAAGTAATAATGCTCTGGAGGCAGTTGGTGCTTTAAATAAGCCTTTGACCCAAGAGGATATGGAATGGTGTGAAGTATGCAAGTATGCATACTTGCATACTAAGTATTTACAAGTATGCAGACATTCGATCGGGTTGCCCCGACTTTCAGTGAAGGGATTGTCGCACTGATTTTTAAACAGGGGGACCGTACAAATCTTGGTAATTACAGGCCCATTAGTTTGTTGAACAGTGACTACAAGGTCCTCGCGAAAGTTATAGCGAATAGGCTTAAAGTGGTGATAGGCAATATTGTTTCAGAAACACAAACATATGGTATACCACGCAGGGAAATTGCTGACACAATTTTGACTCAAAAATATTTGATCAAACAGATGAATGACACGCATGGGATCCATGTATGCATTGATTTTGAGAAAGCATTTGACAGAGTTGAGCATGATTTCTTATGGTGGGTTTTGAAGAAATTTGGTTTCGGTCAAATCTTCATTGGATGGATTCAGAGGTTATATTTGAGTGCTTTTAGTAGAATCAAAGTCAGTGGGTTGCTGACGGGCCCTGTGAGGCTGGGGAGGTCGGTGAGACAGGGATGCCCTTTGTCCTCACTGCTTTACAGCCTTGTGGCAGAACCGCTGGCTGCCCTGCTCAAGCAGAATAATGATATTAGGGGTATTCTGACACCAGCAAACAATGAAGTTAGAATTATTCAATATGCAGATGACACAAATTTGTTAGTCAGGGATGTAGAGAGTCTTAAAGTGGCTCTCCATGAACTGAATGTTTACTGCCAGGCCTCTGGCGCAAAGATAAATACTAATAAGACGACTATGGCTGTGTTTGGTGCGTCGCAGGCTACTCCTCGCACCTGGGGTTTTCGTGAGGCCGGGAACAGCTACAAAGTTCTGGGAGTCTTGTTGTGTAAGTTTGCGGAGGTATGTAATAGGAAAACATTTTGAATAAAATAGAAAGTCAACTTAACGTATGGAGGTTGAGAAATCTAACCCTGAAAGGTAAAGTCCGAGTGATAAACACTTTGTGTATTTAGAAGTTGGTACATGGCCTGACTGTTACTGATTTGCCTGGTGACATTTTGAGTAAGCTAAAGGTAATTTTCAGCCGTTTCATGTGGAAGAGAGAAAAGGGTCTGGTGAGTCATGCTACGCTGATAGGGGATCATGGAGCGGGTGGTTTGGGGATGATTGATATAGACACGAAGAAGAAATCTTTAAGGCTAAAAATCATCAAAAAATGTTTGGACTTGTCCTTCACAGCCCCGTGGAAGGACTTTGTTATACCCACCCTGCGGGGGTTGGGGCATTTTGGTGACTATAACTTATGTCAAATGTTGCCGAGGTCATTGTTCCCCGCCCTAGATCCCTTTGAGAGGGAGGTTCTGGAGGCATGGTGGTCGCTCAGGCCATGGGTGGGAGCAGAGCCAAAGTCGCTGCAACAATTGCTGAAAGTTCCGCTGAGGTTCAACCCCGATCTCATGGGCGGAGGGCCAGGGAGTGGGGAGAGAATGTTCAGCGATACATTTGAGAGGCCAGGAATAAGTACGATTGGGGATTTATTAGATGGGAGCGGGAACTATGACATTGTCAGGGTTCGGACTCTGTTTCGGTCGCGGGGAGTCCTCTTCCGCAGAACGGTTGTTTTGTGCTTGGCTGGAGGAATTAGGGAATCCAGACTCAGGAATTGGGGGTCTTTTCTGGAGGGTTCATCCTCTGGAGGGTACCTGGGGGCGGAGCGGGATGTCGGTTTTGTGCTGGTCGACGGGACAAGGTTTTTTGTTTTGTCGGAGTGCAGCACAAAACGACTTTACAGGGTTTTGATAGCCGGAGTGTTCCGGAGACACGGACGTTCCCAGCACTGACCATTACATCCATCTGGGCCAACATTGGTATACCGCACCAAAGGTCAGTAATACTTCAAATTACGACACAGAATCATATTCCCTTGCACAACACTCAATGCTATTTCTCCTAGCGTTTATGGCAGGGACTGTATGGTGTGTAAAGAGGCACCCGAGGACTACGAACATCTTGTCCTCGGGTGCAGAGCCGTCCGTGAGTTCCGTTCTAGGTTGGAGGATCTCCTCGCAAGGACGCTGGGCCTGAGGCTCCCCCCCACCCCCCGGTGGCACGTGAGGCTGCATATCGACAGGAAGTGGAGCGGCTGGAGCTGTGGTGCGGCCGACACAACCTGGAACTGAACACGCTCAAGACTGTAGAGATGATCGTGGACTTCAGGAGGCATCCTTCGCCACAGCTGCCCCTCACGTTGTCCAGCCGCCTTGTGTCAACCATCGAGACCTTCAAGTTCCTGGGTCAATCTCTCAGGACCTGAAGTGGGCGACTAATATCAACTCCGTCCTCAAAAAGGCCCAGCAGAGGATGTACTTCCTGCGGCTTCTGAGAAAGCACGGCCTGCCACCGGAGCTGCTGAGACAGTTCTAACAGCGGTAGTCGAATCAGTCCTGTGTTCTTCCATCACAGTCTGGTTTGGTGCTGCTAAAAAAAAGGACAAACTCCGACTGCAACGGACAATCAAAACTGCTGGAAGGATTGTCGGTACCCCCCTACCCACCATTGAGGACTTGCACGCTGCCAGAACTAAGACAAGGGCGTGCAAAATCCTCTCGGACCCTCCGCACCCCGGTCACCAGCTCTTCCAGCTCCTTCCCTCAGGTAGGCGCTACCGATCAATGCAAACTAGAACTAGTAGACACTCCAACAGCTTCTTCCCTCTTGCGATCAACTTCTTAAACACCTAACCTATAATTCCATTACAACAAGCTGGCAATTTTTTTTACTTGAGTTCATTGTCACATTTCTGTGGGGCCAATTATGTATTACTCGTGCACTCACTGTAGTTGTCTCGCCATGCTGCACTATTTGCATATACTGGCCATGTACCACATAAACAAAACCAACACCATAGTAGCCAAAGTTGCTACGTAACAACCTATCGAATCTCATAACCAACGTGGGTGTGCCTTTCTGCTGAGTTCTCACTAAAAGGGTTGGTGTCTTTTTTCTTCATTGACCAGCAAGCGTTTTCAGAATCTACACATCTGCCCCCTGCTCCGTTATCAGACTTTTGCTTACCTTCCCTATTTGAGTACTCAGCTGAAATGACTCTTTTACAGTGTGTTAAATGAACCCACGTGTTTCTTTCTGCTATTTTTTAGGGCTGTAAAGTGTCAATCTATCTGTGCCACCATCCCTCCGGTTGAGACGTGACACAGCATGGCTCAATATAGCAGCCCATTTGAATAGGTTTTTTTTTTTTTTTTTTTTTTTTTTCTTCTCTGTGCTAATGTAAATTTCATTTTGTAGTTTTGCACTTTGTTTTTCCCAATATTGCGCAAACACATGAACTGTGGAATACACATATTGGCTATCAGTATAGATTGTACCATCTTTATTTATCATTAGTTTGCATGCCTCGGTTAATGCTACTAATTCAGCAGCTTGTTCAGCCAATTCCTGACAATCATGCTGCGTGCCTTCATCAAGTAAGGGTGTTAGTGTGGCTGGATTTAAGGTTGTGCATCGCTCAACAGTCAAATGTGGTTGTGACAGCAAGATGGCCATGCAAGATAAATGTCTTGCAGGTGATAAAAACGCCATATTCGTTTGCAATAGGAGAGCAGACACTGTATGTGGGACCTTAAGAGTTAATCGATGAAATAACACAATTGTGGAACTGCTCTCTACTGCCGTCATGGCTGCCACAACTGCTCTGACACAATGTGGTAATGCACACGTCACGCTGTCCAATTTAGTCAAAAAATAAGCCCATGGTCTTAGCTTATCACCGTATTGTTGTGTAAGTACGGAGGTCATGTAATAGCTTTTACAATCTACCATTTGAATGAATGTTTTATCATTAAATTTGGAAGGCCTAGCGCAGCACTGGACACCAAATGTTGTTTAATGTCACAGAAGGCCTTTTCTGCCTCTGTATTCCATTAAACAGGTGATGTCATTTTAAGGTTGTCTTCATACATTAATTTTGACAATGGTGCAACAATTTCTGCATCGTTTGGAATCCATGCTCGACAATAATTTGTCAGACCTAAAAATTATTATTATATGTTTCTTCGTCTGTGGTTTAGGATTTTTTTAAGACTATAGCTTTCCTGTCTTCTAATATAGTCCTTCCTCCTACACTTAAATTATGGTCTAGATATTTGACTTGCCTTTTACACCATTGCAATTTATTTTTGTTAACTTTATGTCCCTCTTCTGCTAGATGATGCAGTAAGGCCAATGTTAAATATATTGTAGAAGTTATCATTTATTTGCTTAGCTTGCATTAGTATTATGGACCATTTTGAGAAAGGGAGATGTCTCGCCTTCAAGAAGATGACTCAGCAGGAATCATCAGAGAGAAGGACGTGGCCGGGACGTGGCAGGTGTTGGTCCCATGTTTTCACCTTGAAACCCTATCCTTAGTGTGTTGTGTCTTGTAGCTTAGTACGTTATGTCTTGTAAACTTAGAAACCTCCCTATTTTCAAATAAATGCAGGAGCGACGGGAGAGATTGTTTAGAGCGTGTTGAGAGGCTGTGATCTGAACAATCTCCCATACGCCCTCCTCATGAGAAAAAGAAACCAGTGTCTTCATTCCTTTTGTGTCTATTTTTTATAATGTTGGGTAAGATAAATCCAACAGCCAATGAATCTTTGCATGTCGCTCCCTCCTGGGGGAGTGAATTTAGACATGCGTGTTGTCATTACTTGTGAATAAATTGTAGGCCTTTCACAGTAACCTTGCGGTAATCTAGTAAATGTATATATATATATATATTTTTTTTTCCTCAAATGTGAATGCAAACCAAAATTGACTGTTCTTTTCTACTGGTACAGAAAAGAAGGCATTACTTAAGTCCACCAGGCTGGCTTCGTCATGCGGTAGTATTCTCTTTTTTTTTTTTTTTTTTTTTTTTTTAGGGCAGTCACATGCAATGTGGCCTTTGTCTCCACAGCACCAACAGACGGTATTATCATAATAATTTCGACCTCCACCATATCTTACTCTCCCACGGCCTCTGCCGCATCCTCTAAAATTTTCTCTCTCTCTGCCTTGATAATATATTTCTGTTCCTTCGTTGAGGAAGACATCTCTCTTCTTTTTTTTTTGTCCTCACACTCTTTCTGCGTGGAGGGCATGATTAACATATTCCTCCAGATGGCCAGTTGCGAGGTTTATCCAATGTTTATCTACCCATCTGTTAATGTGTTCTTTCGAATTCGCATGTAAAGCATTTTTTAACTGTTGTTGATAAGGGCCCTGAGGATTGGCATCCTCATTCAAGCCGCTGTTTGCTTTAAAACAAGCGGTCATTCTAACCCTATATTCTTCAAAAAGTTTGTCATCTTTTTATTTCACCCTACTAATTTCCGTGTTTAAATGTTTTATTTTGGAAGGGTTTTGGAGGGGTTGAACATATTTCCAATCTTTACACGTTAGGCGTATTTTTTGATCCGTTTTACTGTTATTTTTTCCCATTTTGTGAATTTTGAAGTCAGTTTATTTGCACCTAGAGTGACCTAAATACTGACTATATTCAAAATGACAGGGTGACAATGAATGTCTGAGTTTTGGTAACCCTCAAGCTTCTACCCCACACGGGGCGAAGGATTCTTGCCTCTGCTTCCAAACCCAGTTGTCACTTACAATCCAGTCTTATACATTCATACTTTTACACATTCACACGATATTAGTAACGTTTTTACAAACACACGAAAACACGGAAACACGGAAACACAGAAACACAGAAACACGGAATTTAAGTACGTACAGGACTCCGCCGTCCTCGCGGAATTTGTCGGACTCCGCCGTCCCTCTTACCACTTGCCAGTGACTAGTATTACACAAGGTTTATTCTGCCGCAGACTTCTTCGTCGCGCAATTCACTCACTCTTTAATCCTTTTTCCTAAATATTTTTTAAAATTTAACTCACCAGTCGTCTTCAATCCTGTGGATTGTCATCAACCTTCAGATCCCAGTTGAGGAGAACGAAGACCAGTCCCATAAAGGGTCTTACTTGCCGTGGCCAGTAAGACCTCTTAACTGGAAGTCGGCTCCACAACTGGAATCCTTGGGTGTGTTGACATCCGGCTCGAAGGACCAATTTAATGTTGGATTTATCTTCACCAACATTATAAAAAATAGACACAAAAGGAATGAAGACGCTGGTTTCTTTTTCTCATGAGGAGGGCGTATGGGAGATTGTTCAGATTACAGCCTCTCAACACGCTCTAAAAAATCTCTCCCGTCGCTCCTGCATTTATTTGAAATAGGGAGGTTTTACAAGACAAAACGTACTAAGCTACAAGACACAACACACTAAGGGTAGGGTTTCAAGGTGAAAACATGGGACCAACACCTGCCACGTCCCGGCCACGTCCTTCTCTCTGATGATTCCTGCTGAGTCATCTTCTTGAAGGCGAGACATGCTCTTTTCTCAAAATGGTCCATAATACTAATGCAAGCTAAGCAAATAAATGATAACTTCTACAATATATTTAACACAAGTCTAGTCAGAGGTTCCACCTTAAGGCTGTAATCACGTATAAATCGCCTATAAAAATTAGCAAAACCCAAAAACCTCTGCGACTGCTTCCTAGACGTTGGAGTTGGCCAATCAACCACAGCCTGGATCTTGACTGGATTGGCCCGAAGCTGGCCCTTCTCCACGATGAACCCCAAAAACTGTACCAACTCCGCATGGAACTCACACTTCTCAGCGTTGATGTAAAGACGGTTTTCCATCAAGAGCTGCAACACCATGCGGACATGTTGGCGATGTTCACGTTGATCACGGGAAAAGATTAAGATGTCGTCCAAGTACACAAAACAGAATACATTTATCATGTCCCGGAGCACATCATTAATAAGACACTGAAACACAGCGGGTGCATTCGTGAATCCAAAAGGCATGACTAAATACTCAAAATGACCTAATGATGTATTGAACGCAGTCTTCCACTCATCTCCCTCCTTCATCCTCACCGGGTGATAGGCATTGTGCAGATCTAATTTTGTGAACACCTTTGCAGACTGCAAAGGGGCAAACGCCGAGTCCAACAGTGGGAGAGGATACTTATTCTTTATCGTGATGTCTTTGATACCCTGGAAATCGACACAGGGTCACAGGGTCCCGTCCTTTTTATCGATAAAGAAAAATCCAGCGGCAACTGGTGACGATGAGGGACGAATCAACCCGGCAGCTAGCGAAGTCGAAATATAATTCTTTGCCTCTTGCTCTGGCTTGGAAATCTGATACAGCCTCGCACATGGTAGTGGAGCATCGGGAATCAACGTTATGGAACAGTCGTATGGACGATGCGGAGGCAAAGACTGGGCGCGATCCTTCCTGAACACGAGTTGCAAATCATGAAATTATTTTTTTTCACCTTTCATTTCTTTGACGCTTCTTTGCTATGTATTCACAAAAACAAACAAATACAGATAGAAATACACAATATTGGATGAAGAGGAATAAAACAAATCTGTTTAAATTCGGAAATAAAAACATGAGAAACAACCTGATCGAAGCAATCATATTTTAATGACTATGCATTAGAAATAACTGTATTATATAATGCTGAATGGCTGGTAATGTTCTTTAACTCATTCACTGCCAGGTTTCCCAGTTAACATGGTTATTTGACTTCAAAAGCCGTCAATGGCAGTGAATGTTTTTTTAAACACTTGAAGTTTGGTGGTGTCACTGATGGTGTCGTGGTACACTCGCCTGACTTTGGTGCAGGCAGCGTGGGTTCAGTTCCCACTCAGTGACGGTGTGAATGTGGGTGTGAATGGTTGTCCGTGTCTGTATGTGCCCAGTTGAGGGTGTAGTCCGCCTTTCGCCCGAAGTCAGCTGGGATTGGCAAAAGCGCCCCGCGACCCTAAATGGATGGATGGATGGAAGTTTGGTGGTTACAATTGAACAAATCACAAAGAAAAGCACAAGAACAAGCTGTCACATTCATGTATACTGCACATGAATATGCTGATGCAGTTGGCTGAGCTGGCTCGAGTGCGCAAATACTTCCTGACATGACAAGCTTGAAACGGAATATATTTAAAGTGACATTCAACAACATTAGTAAAGTCGCACAGGGATTCACTTGACAGGCTGAATGCCTCGATCGATTTATTTCATGACAGGACAAGGGAAAGCTGATCATGCTGCTGCTGAAGTTATGGTTTCTCTTTAATGGTTGTGGTTTTAACGACTGCCATAGGACAAGTGATGCCGGTAATGCAAAAATAAATAAATAAATAAAACCCACCATTATGAGTAACGAGCAAAGTAACATGTTACTTTCCTTGAGAAAGTAATTAGACTACAGTTACTACTTCTCACCAACAATAGTTACTTTTGCATCATGAATGTCTCTTGCGAAGTTTTAATCTGAGGGTCCAGGGTTCAAGTCCCTGTTCAGGCGACATAATTCTTAAGAAGTTGTTCACGAAATATTACGCAGGTACTTTCACTGAGACACTTCTTCTTTTCCTTTCGGCTTGTCCCGTTTGGGGTCGCCACAGCGCGTCATCCTTTTCCATGTAAGCCTATCTCCTGCATCCTCCTCTCGAACATCAACTGCCATCATGTCTTCCCTCACGACATCCATCAACCTTCTCTTTGGTCTTCCTCTCGCTCTCTTGCCTGGCAGCTCCATCTTCATCATCCTTCTACCAATATACTCACTATTTCTCCTCTGGACGTGTCCAAACCATCGAAGAATGCTCTCTCTAACTTTGTCTCCAAAACATCGAACCTTGGCTGTCCCTCTGATGAGCTCATTTCTAATTTTATCCAACCTGGTCACTCCGAACCTCAACATCTTCATTTCTGCCACCTCCAGCTCTGCTTCCTGTTGTCTCTTCAGTGCCACTGTCTCTAATCCGTACATCATGGCTGGCCTCACCACTGTTTTATAAACTTTGCCCTTCATCCTAGCAGAGACTCTTCTGTCACATAACACACCTGACACCTTCCTCTACCCGTTCCAACCTGCTTGGACCCGTTACTTCACTTCCTGACCACACTCCCCATTGTTCTGGACGGTTGACCCCAAAGTATTTAAAGTCCTCCACCCTTGCTATCTCTTCTCCCTGTAGCCTCACTCTTCTCCCACCACCCCTCTCATTCATGCACATATATTCTGTTTTACTGTTGGATTTATCTTACCCAACATTATAAAAAATAGACACAAAAGGAATGAAGACGCTGGTTTCTTTTTCTCATGAGGAGGGTTTATGGGAGATTGTTCAGTTTACAGCCTCTCATCACGCTCAAAACAATCTCTCCCATCGCTCCTGCATTTATTTGAAATAGGGAGGTTTTACAAGACAAAACGTACTAAGCTACAAGACACAACACACTAAGGGTAGGGTTTCAAGGTGAAGACATGGCACCAACACCTGCCACGTCCCCGGCCACGTCCTTGGTCAAGGCGCCCTTCCATCGGATGATTCCTGCTGAGTCATCTTCTTGAAGGCGAGACATCTTCCTTTCTCAAAATCATCTATAATACTAATGCAAGCTAAGCAAATAAATGATAACTTCTACAATATATTTAACATTTCCCTCCTGTTTATCATGTATTTGCACAAATTCTCATATCATTTTACAGTCACTTCATTTCGATTTTTTAACTGTAGAATCATTTTAATGAAACAAATACATTTCCACTCAGAGTAAACTTGTCATACATGAATGTTGTAGTTTAAACATCGTAATCACCTGGATCAGGAAACAAATCAGGTAAAACAACATCATCATCGTCGTCATCATTATCAACATCCAATAAAGGATACATCTGCTCCATACGGTTCCATGTGGGTAATTGCTGTGGTGATTAATCTACTGATTAAAGCCCGAATGCATGGGATACAACAACATCCACACCATGTCAGAATGGCTGCAAAAACAGCAATTGATATCAATATTGGTGAAATTAGGGTTTTGTATTTACCAAAAACGTCCATCCAGCTGTCCCTCAAGGAGTGTTGATTGAGGGTCCGTAGACCATCGATGGCTCTGGTCAAGCTGCCATCTGAAGCAGTATTGTTTGTTCTCCAAACATACCGCAAACACCTCCCTCTCTTGCGAGGAGCATGTCGACAGCTATGCGGTTTTGGAACGTCCTTGAGCTGCTCGTGCACAGCTTCCAACCCACTCTGAGTCCAATTTCCTAATCTCTGTACATTGAAGTGGATATAGTTTATCCCATCAACATTTTTATTAATCGTACACAACCAGCATATGAAGTATTTAAATCCTCCTGCATCTTGGTCAGCTAATTTGTATTGATTAGGAACCCCACGAGGAACACCTATGGCGTCGATGTATGTTTTATGTTGGATAATTTTGCCTCTGCCAGGATAAATCTCTTTTTTGTCTATGTTCTATATTGGACAAAAACATTGGTGCCCTTTCCATTAAATCTTGAACAAGCATAGGGTATACTGACACATGCAATATCAAAGTGATAATAGCGCACAATCCAGATATATCTTTAGGTAATCTATCAAACAGTCTATCATCTCCGCACCACCACCAGATGTCGCTCCGTGATACTGGCATAAACTTTGGTCTGATTTTTAAGGTTACTTTACACTGTGTGTCGTTCAGTGGTCCTAATTTTTTGCCTTTACTAATCATGTTTATACAAGTAAAATTATTCGGTGCTACTAAAGTAGAAAACATTGGTTTGTGTTTATCTGCTTTTGTTACGGGATATATAGGACCATGATTTACACTTCTCAGTTGGTACAGTAGCGTTCATTAATGGAATAATACAATCTTGTGATAATTGTGCTGGAACTATGCGCAACAAAGGCCTGGGACCCATGCAAACCACACAATCTTTTCTCGTTACATTTGCTGCTTGTTATAATAACAAAATAACAATCGTAACCAATTGTTATTTTGTCCTGAAACTCCTGTGACAACAAGGAACCAATCATCAGTAGTTATGTTGTTAACCATTAAAATTTGTCCACCTTTCTTTGAAGTTTTCAATGGCATTTCTGGTTTAACACGGTTCCCATAACACAATGCTCCTCGGAATTGGGGATCTTTTCCGCCAGAATATGCCCACAAGCTCATCATCAAACACACTGGGTGACTTGATTTGTATTTCAATATTAAACTATGGGCCGTTTTGCTTATGTTAAACTTCTTTCTATGTTCTTTTGCTGTTTTTTGTGACCAACTGGACCAATCATAACCTGTTTCACCAATGAGGTGTTCCCATCCAAAGCCTATAGTTGCATACCAGTCATATCCAAATCCCCAATTCTGCCCATTCTCTTGAGCATCATTGGTGAGAGCCGCATATGGAATTATGATTAAAGCAGTTTGATTTTGGGGGGCACAAAATATTAAACCGGTTTGGCGCATTTGGATGCCATGCCCACAGTTCTGATCATCAGCTGTACTCCTTTTGATACGAGTTAATGATTCAAAATTTTCCATTATTGGGTTCATCATATTGGTCCAGCTGGTAGGTGATTTTCTATCTAAAAAATTGGTTGTATCATTTAGGGAGGGACGTCCCATGTACCACATAAACAAAACCAACACCATAGTAGCCAAAGTTGCTACGTAACAACTTATCAAATCTCATAACCAACGTGGGTGTGCCATTCTGCTGAGTTCTTACTAAACGGGTTGGTGTCTTTTTTCTTCACTGACCAGCAAGCGTTTTCAGAATCTACACATCTGCTCCCGCTCCGTTATCAGACTTCTGCTGATCTTCCCTGTTTGAGTACTCAGTTGAAATGACTCTTTTACAGTGTGTTAAATGAACCCACGTATTTCTTTCTGCTATTTTTAGGGCTGTTGGAGTTGTCAATAACGGTTGATACGGTCCTTCCCACTTTGGTGAATGCCAGTGCCTCTTTTTGATGCTTCGAATTAGGACCCGGTCTCCTGGTCCAACCAACTTGGTTTCCTGCTGGGAAACATGTTTACTTTCAGCAGATACTTTAAAATCATTTTGTTTTTCTCACAACTTTCTCATGTAATCAGCTAAGTTTGTTTCGTCATCAAGTTCCCATTTTTGTTTAAACAACGGAAGTCTATAAGGTCTTCCAAACAATGTTTTCGTAAGGTGTTAAACCTGTGGTGCTTGTAATGTTGATGTACATTTTAACGAGGTCAAGACACTGTGTCCATGACCTTCCTGTCTCTTCCATACATTTTTTCAGTCTATTTTTTATTGTCCCATTCGTTATTTCCACTAGACCTGCACTCTGAGGGTGGTAAGCACAACGTTTTTTCAAATTGATGTGGAACATGGTTCCTATTTTATTGATTATTAGATTTACAAAATGAGTCCCATTATCGCTGTAAATGGTTTCAGGTATGCCATATCTTGGAATGATGTCTTTACATAGTGCTTTTGCCACCGTCAGAGCATCAGGTGATTTTGTTGGGAATAATTCGATCCATTTAGAAAATGCATCTAAGATAACCAAACAGTACTTCTTTCCCCCTCTTTGACTTAATTCTATGTAATTCTATGTGAATGCGTTGGAAGGGGTATGTAGGCACTGGGAATTTACCTCGAGTAGATCGCAATTGCCCTTGCGGATTATGTCGTGCACAGATCATGCATGCTCTACAATAATTCTTTGAATATAAATTGAAACCATAGGTTGTAAAGTGTCGATGTATCTGTACCACCATCCCTCCGGTTGAGACATGTGACACACCATGGCTCAATATAGCAGCCCATTTGAATAGGTTCTTTGGAAGTATTTGTTTCCCTTCTGTTCTTGTTGTGGACTTTGTTGTTGCATGTCTTTTAGTGTTTGGTCATCGAAGGTTTGTTGTTCAATTTGTTGTTTTTTTTAAACCTAAAAATGGTTCATAGGCTGCTTCTTTCGTGGCTTTGTCAGCAAATGCATTTCCTTTAGAAACCTTGTCAGTACCAGATATATGTGCAACACATTTACAAATTGCCACTTTTCGTGGATGTTGCACTGCGTGTAATAATTGTTTAAGTAATTCAGCATGTGTTACTGGCTTCCCTGTTGACGTAATCATTCCTCTGTTATCCCAATATTGCGCAAACACATGAACTGTGGAATACGCATATTGGCTATCAGTATAGATTGTAACATCTTTATTTATCATGAGTTTGCATGCCTCGGTTAATGCTACTAATTCACCAGCTTGGGCAGAGTAATGTGACGGTAGTGACTCAGCTTTTAGCACAATCACTTAACGGTTGATCTTTCAAATCACCTCTACATTTAGCAGTTTGTTCAGCCAATTCCTGACAATTATGATTAGTGTGGCTGGATTTAAGGTTGTGCATCGCTCAACAGTCAAATGTGGTTGTGACAGCAAGATGTCCATGCAAGATAAATGTCTTGCAGGTGTTGCAATAGGAGAGCAGACACTGTATGTGGGACCTTAAGAGTTAATGGATGAAATAACACAATCGTGGAACTGCTCTCTACTGCCATCGAAGCTGCCACAACTGCTCTGACACAATGCGGTAATGCACACGTCACGCTGTCCAATTTAATCGAAAAATAAGCCCATGGTCTTAGCTTATCACGGTATTGTTGTGTAAGTACGGAGGTCATGTAATAGCTTTTACAATCTACCATTTGAATGAATGTTTTATCATTAAATTTGGAAGGCCTAGCGCAGCACTGGACACCAAATGTTGTTTAATGTCACAGAAGGCCTTTTCTGCCTCTGTACTCCATTAAACAGGTGATGTCATTTTAAGGTTGTCTTCATACATTAATTTTGACAATGGTGCAACAATTTCTGCATAGTTTGGAATCCATGCTCTACAATAATTCGTCAGACCTAAAAATTATTATTATATGTTTCTTCGTCTGTGGTTTAGGATTTTTTAAGACGATAGCTTTCCTGTCTTCTAATATAGTCCTTCCTCCTACACTTAAATTATGGCCGAGATATTTGACTTGCCTTTTACACCATTGCAATTTATTTTTGTTAACTTTATGTCCCTCTTCTGCTAGATGATGCAGTAAGGCCAATGAATCTTTGCATGTCTCTCCATCTGGAGTTGCCAGGAGAACATCATCTACATATAGTAAAATTTGGCTCCCTCCTGAGGGAGTGAATTTAGACATGCGTGTTGTCATAACTTGTGAATAAATGGTTGGACTTTCACAGTAACCGAGCGGTAATCTAGTAAATGTATATTTTTTGCCCTCAAATGTAAATGCAAACAAAAATTGACTGTTCTTTTCTATTGGTACAGAAAAGACTGCATTACTTATGTCCACTACTGTAAACACAGTCGCGTCTGGTCTTAATGAATTTTACAATGTGTGTGGATCTGGTACGCATGCTGCTCTCTGTACTGCAGAATTTACTGCCTGTAAATCTTGCACCGTTCGCCAACCGACTGAAAGTGGGGCCTTTTTTACGGGAAAAATGGATGTGTTACATGGTGATTCTGGACACTCCACTATAACTCCTGCCTTAATTAGTGCTTCAATTACCGGTTTGATTCCTTCATGTGCATCTGGTTTTAATGGATATTGACGAATCCCTGGTCTATATTCTGTTTTGGGTCTAATTTGTACTGGTAAAGCCCCTTTAATAAGGCCTACATCAAATGGTCCTGTGGACCATAATTTTTTTGGAACTTGTTTTAATATTTCTTCATCAATTTCAGTGAGGATCATTTGGTCGAATCAAACAGGATGCATGTGTTTCCCTTCATCACCCTGTATTGTCCAAAACATCGCCTTCCTAATTAGACCAGTTGATGCACTGTATTCCAGTTTGTTTTCTATTTGCTGCCAATCATCTGTCTCCTGTCCTTGTTTTACTAATGTTCCCATATGTTTCCACTGTGACTCATAATCTTTGCACAATGAAATATGTGGGACACTTGTATTATTATACAGTTCCTTTAATTTGTCTGGTAAAATAATTCCTGCCGCGACTTTTGCTTCATTGTCTGAGTACAGATAATCTACAGTAATTTTATCAGGTTTCGCATGTCGTAACTTTTTTTCATATCCTGGGTCTGGCCCTGGTGCGTTTTTGTACCACAGAGTTATATGCAGCTCATCACCTTTTTTATTATCTTCTACTTCCGTGATAAGGTTGGAGACAACAGGGCTTTTCCCATGTTTAACGGTGGTTTGTCTGAGATATCGATTGTGTAATAGAATGTGATTTCTCTGCTTTCCAGTGTCACATAGAGGTCCTCTCTTTTTAATTCCTGTTTTCGTTTCACCACAATATTTCCATTTGATGATGGAATGAGTACAAGTCCTAGTTGGAATAAGCCATCTCTTCCCAACAAATTCACAGGGCACTCCGGGACTTCGAAAATGGGCATTCTACTAGATCTCCCCTGTGGGTCTCTTCCTCTCCCACGGCCTCTGCCGCGTCCTCTAAAATTTGCTCCCCCTCTGCCTTGATAGTATATTTCTGCTCCTTCGTTGAGGAAGACATCTATCTTCTTTTTTTTTTGTCCTAACACTCTTTCTGCGTGGAGGGCATGATTAACATATTCCTCCAGAGGGCCAGTTACTAGGTTTATCCAATGTTTATCTACCCATCTGTTAATGTGTTCTTTCGAATTCGCATGTAAAGCATTTTTTAACTGTTGTTGATAAGGGCCCTGAGGATTGGCATCCTCATTCAAGCCGCTGTTTGCTTCATCCAAATTTGTTGAGTTTCTGTTCCATTTAAATGATTGGACTGTCTAAGATTTTCCATTTCCTCAACAAACTGGACAATGTCTACTTTGTAGGGTGTGATGCCGGCTACGGCCTTTTTCACATCCTCATTAGTCCAGGTCCTATAAATAGTTTCTTTGTGGTCCTCTTGTACATTTGGATTTGCCTTTTTCTCTTTTAGACACCATGTTTAGCCAGAAGAATAAGTCGTCTTTTTCTATTTGTGATATGTTATTTTTATGTCGACACTTTATTTCGTTTCAAAGTTGAAATAATTTTTGCGAATTTAGCTGGCCAGCGAAACCGTATTTGGTTATCCACGTGTTTAAATGTTTTATTTTGGAAGGGTTTTGGAGTTGAACATATTTCCAATCTTTACACGTTAGGCGTTCTTTTGGATCCGTTTTACTGTTATTTTTTCCCATTTTGTGAATTTGGAAGTAGTTTATTTGCACCTCGAGTGACCTAAATACTGACTTTATTAAAAAATGACAGGGTGACAATGAATGTCTGAGTTTTGGTAACCCTCAAGCTTCTACCCACACGGGGAGGATTCTTGCCTCTGCTTCCAAACCCAGTTGTCACTTACAATCCAGTCTTATACATTCATACTTTTACACATTCACACGATACTAGTAACGTTTTTACAAACACACGGAAACACGGAAACACGAAAACACGGAAACATGGAATTTAAGTACGTACAGGACTCCGCCGTCCCCGCGGAATTTGTGGGACTCCGCCGTCCCTCTTTTACTTTGCCAGTGACTAGTATTACAAAAGGTTTATTAAACACGGAATTTAAGTACGTACAGGACTCCGCCGTCCTCGCGGAATTTGTCGGACTCCGCTGTCCCTCTATTACTTGCCAGTGACTAGTATTACACAAGGTTTATTCTGCCGCAGACTTCTTCGTCGCGCAATTCACTCACTCTTTAATCCTTTTTCCGAAAAAAAATTAAAATTTAACTCACCAAAGTCGTCTTCAATCCTGTGGATTGTCGTCAACCTTCAGATCCCAGTTGAGGAGAACGAAGACCAGTCCCGGAAAGGGTCTCGAAACAATCTCTCCCGTCGCTCCTGCATTTATTTGAAATAGGGAGTTTTTACAAGACATAACGTACTAAGCTTCAAGACACAACACACTAAGGGTAGGGTTTCAAGGTGAACACATGGCACCAACACCTGCCACGTCCCCGACCACGTCCTTGGTCAAGGCGCCCTTCCATCGGATGATTCCTGCTGAGTCATCTTCTTGAAGGCGAGACATCTTCCTTTCTCAAAATCGTCCATAATACTAATGCAAGCTAAGCAAATAAATGATAACTTCTACAATATATTTAACACTTACTTCGGCTAATCTTCATTCCTCTTCTTTCCAGTGCATGCCTGCATCTTTCTAACTGTTCCTCCAGCTGCTCACTGCTTTCACTGCAGATCACAATGTCATCTGCAAACATCATGGTCCACGGGGATTCCAGTCTAACCTCATCTGTCAGCCTATCCATCACCACTGCAAAAAGGAAGGGGCTCAGGGCTGATCCCTGATGCAGTCCCACCTCCACCTTAAATTCATCTGTCACACCTACAGCAGTGATCAAGTCTTCTGGAAGCTCCTCCCGTCCACCGAGAGCCTGTCTCACCTCTTCCTGAAAAGCTGCACAACACTCGTCCTGTCTCAGCTTCCACCACATGGTTCTCTTCTCTGCCTTTGTCTTCCTAATCTTCCTCCCCACCACCAGAGTCATTTTACACACCACCATCCTATGCTGTCTAGCCACACTTTCCCCTACCACTACCTTACAGTTGGTAACCTCCTTCAGATTATATCGTCTGCACAAGATGTAATCCGCCTGCGTGCTTCTACCTCTGCTCTTGTAGGTCACCCTATGTTCATGTAAAAAAGTGTTCACTCACTACAGCCATTTGCACCCTTGTTGCAAAGTCTACCACCATCTGTTCCTCCAATTTCCTTTCCTGGATGCCGTACTGACCCATCACTTCTTCATCACCCCTATTACCTTCACCAACATTTTCCATTACAATCTGCACCAATTACGACTCTCTCTCTGTCTGGGATGCTCAGAACGACTTCGTCAAGCTCCTTCCAGAATTTCTCTTTCACCTCTCGGTCACATCCTACCTGTGGGGCATAGCCACTAATCACATGACACACAGCACCCTCAATTTCAAGTTTCAGCCTCATCACTCGATCTGATACTCTTTTCACCTCCAAGACATTCTTAGCCAACTCTTCTTTTAAAATAACCCCGACTCCATTTCTCTCCCCATACATCAAACTTTCTCCTGATCATCATGTCAACCAACTCCCGAGATTTTCCTGTCATAGTCCCAACATTCAAAGTCCCCACATTCAGTTCTCGGCTCTGTGCTTTCCTCTTCTCTTTCTGCCGAAGAACCCGCTTTCCAGCTCGACTTCGACACACAGTAGCTGAATTTCCAACGGCGCCCTGCAGGTTGACGGCACCGGTGGCGAACGTTGTTAGCCCGGGCCACGACCGATCCGGTATGGAATTCTTTGGATGAACGCTCATTTGTTTGGCAAAGTTTTAAGATGGATGCCCTTCCTGACGGAACCCTGTGCATTTATCCGGGCTTGGGACCGGCCTACAGTTTGCACTGACTTGTGCCCCCCATAGGGCTGCATTTTCACTCAGACACTTGAACACTTCAAAACACCCAACACGTTCATCTATGCACCACACACTCTCACTTTGACCTTGGGTATCTCGGTCATTCACATACCAGGCTTTTAATCTGATGTTCTGTCTTGCGAGTACCTGTTTAGTCAAATTTCTTGCTTGCGGTTAATTTGAACCTCTTCTCCTCACCTCACTCCCTCATTGACTGTAGATCCTGGATAGCTCAGTTGGTAGAGCATCAGACTTTTAATCTTAGAGTCCAGGGTTCAAATCCCTGTTTGAGTTTTTGTTCAGGTGAGATAATTATTAAGCAGTTGTTCACTAAATACCACACAGGTTCTTTGACTCAGACACTTGAAAACTTCAAAACACCCACCACATGTTCATCGATGCACCACACACTCTCACTTTGACCTTGGGTATCTCGGTCAGTAGGATACCAGGCTTTTAATCTGATGTTCTGTTTTTTGAGTACCTGTTTAGTCAGTTCCAAATTTCTAGCTTGCGCTTAATTTGCACGTCTCCTCACATCACTCCCTCACCTCACTCCCTCACTCCCTCACTCCCTCATCGAATGCGGATCCTGGATAGCTCAGTCGGTAGAGCATCAGACTTTTAATCTCAGGGTCAAGGGTTCAAGTCCCTGTTTGAGTTCCCTGTTCAGGTGAGGTAATTCTGAAGCAGTTGTTCACTCAATATCACGCAGGTACAATGACTCAGACACTTGAACACTTCAAAACTCCCACCACATCTTCATCAATGCACCTCTCACTTTCTGACTTTGACCTTGGGTATCTCGGTCATTCACATACTAGGCTTTTAATATGATGTTCTGTCTTTCGTGGACCTATTTCGTCAGTGTCAAATTTCTTGCTTGAACTTAATTTGCACCTCGTCTCCTCACCTCACTCCCTCATTGACTGTAGAGCCTGGATAGCTCAGTCGGTAGAGCATCAGACTTTTAACCTGAGGGTCCAGGGTTCAAGTCCATGTTCAGGCGACATAAATCTTGAGAAGTTGTTCTCTAAATATTACGCCGGTACTTTCACTCACACTTGAAAACACACAACAAATTCATCTATGCACCACACACTCTCACTTTGACCTTTGGTATCATGGTCATTCGCATACCAGGATTTTAATCTGATGTTCTGTCTTGCGAGTCCCTGTTTTGTCAGTCAAATTTGCTTGCGTTTTTTTTTAATCTCGTCTCCTCACCTCACTCCCTCTTCTTCTTCTTCTTTTCCTTTCGGCTTGTCCCGTTAGGGGTCGCCACAGCGTGTCATCCTTTTCCATGAGAGCCTATCTCCTGCATCCTCCTCTCGAACACCAACTGCCATCATGTCTTCCCTCACGACATCCATCAACCTTCTCTTTGGTCTTCCTCTAGCTCTCTTGCCTGGCAGCTCCATCCTCATCATCCTTCTACCAATATACTCACTCTCTCTCCTCTGGACGTGTCCAAACCATTGAAGTCTGCTCTCTCTAACTTTGTCTCCAAAACATCGAACCTTGGCTGTCCCTCTGATGAGCTCATTTCTAATTTTATCCAACCTGGTCACTCCGAGAGCGAACCTCAACATCTTCATTTCCGCCACCTCTAGCTCTGCTTCCTGTTTTCTCTTCAGTGCCACTGTCTCTAATCCATACATCATGGCTGGCCTCACCACTGTTTTATAAACTTTGCCCTTCATCCTAGCAGAGACTCTTCTGTCACATAACACACCTGACACCTTCCTCCACCCGTTCCAACCTGCTTGGACCCGTTTCTTCACTTCCTGACCACACTCACCATTGCTCTGGACGGTTGACCCCAAGTATTTAAAGTCCTCTACCCTTGCCATCTCTTCTCCCTGTAGCCTCATTCTTCCCCCACCACCCCTCTCATTCATGCACATATATTCTGTTTTACTTTGGCTAATCTTCATTCCTCTTCTTTCCAGTGCATCCCTCCATCTTTCTAACTGTTCCTCCAGCTGCTCCCTGCTTTCACTGCAGATCACAATGTCATCTGCAAACATCATGGTCCACGGGGATTCCAGTCTAACCTCATCTGTCAGCCTATCCATCACCACTGCAAAAAGGAAGGGGCTCAGGGCTGATCCCTGATGCAGTCCCACGTCCACCTTAAATTCTTCTGTCACACCGACAGCACACCTCACCGCTGTTCTGCTGCCCTCGTACATGTCCTGTATTATTCTAACATACTTCTCTGCCACTCCAGACCTCCGCATGCAGTACCACAGTTCCTCTCTGGGTACTCTGTCATAGGCTTTCTCTCGATCTACAAAGACACAATGTAGCTCCTTCTGACCTTCTCTGTACTTTTCCATCAACATCCTCAAGGCAAATAATGCATCTGTGGTACTCTTTCTAGGCATGAAACCATACTGTTGCTCGCAAATACTCACTTCTGTCCTGAGTCTAGCCTCCACTACTCTTTCCCATAACTTCATTGTGTGGCTCATCAACTTTATTCCTCTATAGTTGCCACAGCTCTGCACATCACCTTTGTTCTTAAAAATGGGCACCAGTACACTTTTCCTCCATTCCTCAGGCATCTTCTCACGCACTAGAATTCTATTGAACAAGCTGGTCAAAAACTCCACAGCCACCTCTCCTAGATGCTTCCATACCTCCACAGGAATGTCATCAGGACCAACTGCCTTTCCATTTTTCATTCTCTTTAATGCCTTTCTAACTTCCCCCTTACTAATCATTGCCACTTCCTGGTCCACCACACTTGCCTCTTCTACTCTCCCTTCTCTATCATTTTCCTCATTCATCAACTCCTCGAAGTATTCTTTCCATCTACCTAGCACACTGCTGGCACCAGTCAACATATTTCCATCTCTATCCTTAATCACCCTAACCTGCTGCACATCCTTCCCATCTCTATCCCTCTGTCTGGCCAGCCTGTATAAATCCTTTTCTCCTTCTTTAGTGTCCAACCTGCCATACATGTCATCATATGCCTCTTGTTTTGCCTTTGCCACCTCTACCTTTGCCCTGTGTCGCATCTCAATGTATTCCTTTCGCCTCTCCTCGGTCCTCTCAGTGTCCCACTTCTTCTTAGCTAACCGTTTTCCTTGTATGATTTCCTGTACTGTGAGGTTCCACCACCAAGTCTCCTTCTCTCCTTTCCTGCCAGAAGATACACCAAGTACTCTCCTGCCTGCTTCTCTGATCACCTTGGCTGCAGTGGTCCAGTCTTCTGGAAGCTCTTCCCGTCCACCGAGAGCCTGTATCACCTCTTCCCGAAAAGCTGCACAACACTCGTCCTGTCTCAGCTTCCACCACATGGTTCTCTTCTCTGCCTTTGTCTTCCTAATTTTCCTCCCCACCACCAGAGTCATCTTACACACCACCATCCTATGCTGTCTAGCCACACTCTCCCCTACCACTACCTTACAGTTGGTAACCTCCTTCAGATTACATCGTCTGCACAAGATGTAATCCACCTGTGTGCTTCTACCTCCGCTCTTGTAGGTCACCCTATGTTCGTGCCTCTTCTGGAAAAAAGTGTTCACTACAGCCATTTGCATCCTTGTTGCAAAGTCTACCACCATCTGTCCCTCCAAGTTCCTTTCCTGGATGCCGTACTTACCCATCACTTCTTCATCACCCCTATTACCTTCACCAACATGTCCATTACAATCTGCACCAATTACGACTCTCTCTCTGTCTGGGATGCTCAGAACTACATCATCCAGCTCCTTCCAGAATTTCTCTTTCACCTCTAGGTCACATCCTACCTGTTGGGCATAGCCACTAATCACATTACACATAACACCCTCAATTTCAAATTTCAGCCTCATCACTCGATCTGATACTCTTTTCACCTCCAAGACATTCTTAGCCAACTCTTCTTTTAAAATAACCCCGACTCCATTTCTCTTCCCATCTACACCATGGTAAAATAATTTAAACCCTGCCCCTAAACTTCTAGCCTTACTGCCTTTCCACCTGGTCTCCTGGACACACAATATATCAACCTTTCTCCTAATCATCATGTCAACCAACTCCCGAGATTTTCCTGTCATAGTCCCAACATTCAAAGTCCCCACATTCAGTTCTAGGCTCTGTGTTTTCCTCTTCTCTTTCTGCCGAAGAACCCGCTTTCCACCTCTTCTTCCTTTGACTTCGACCCACAGTAGCTGAATTTCCAACAGCGCCCTGCAGGTTGACGGCGCCGGTGGCGGACGTTGTTAACCCGGGCCACGACCGATCCGGTATGGAATTCTTTGGATGAACGCTCATATTTGTTTGGCAAGGTTTTAAGCCGGATGCCCTTCCTGACGCAACCCTCTGCATTTATCCGGGCTTGGGACCGGCCTACAGTTTGCACTTGTGCCCCCCATAGGGCTGCATTTCCTCACCTCACTCCCTCATTGAGTGTAAAGCCTGGATATCTCAGTCGGTAGAGCATCAGACTTTTAATCTGAGGGTGCAGGGTTCAAGTCCCTGTTCAGGTGACATACTTTTTAAGAGGTTGTTCACTAAATATCACTCAGACACTTGAACGCTTCAAAACACCATACACATGTTCATCGATGCACCTCTTACTTTCTGACTTTGACCTTGGGTATATCAGTCAGAAGCATACCTGTTTTTTAATCTGATGTTCTGTCTTTCGAGTACCTGTTTATTCAGTGTCAAATTTCTTGCTTGAGCTTAATTTGTACCTCATCTCCTCACCTCACTCCCTCATTGATGTAGAGCCTGGATAGCTCAGTCGGTTGAGCATCATACTTTTAATCTGAGGGTCCAGGGTTCAAGTCCCTGTTTGAGTTACCTGTTCAGGTGAGATAATTCTTAAGCAGTTGTTCACTCACTATCACGCAGGTACTTTGACTCAGACACTTGAACACTTCAAAACACCCACCACATATTCATCGATGCACCTCTCACTTTCTGACTTTGACCTTAGGTATCTTGGTCATTCACATACCAGGCTTTTAATCTGATGTTCTGTCTTTCGAGTACCTGTTTCGTCAGTGTCAAATTTGCTTGCGCTTAATTTGCACCTCGTCTCCTCAACTCACTCCCTCATCGACTGCAGAGCCTGGATAGCTCAGTCGGTAAAGCATCAGACTTTTAATCTGAGGGTCCAGGGTTCAAGTTCCTGTTCAGGTGACCTACTTTTTAAGAGGTTGTTCACTAAATATCACTCAGACACTTGAACGCTTCAAAACACCCAACACATGTTCATCGATGCACCTCTCACTTTCTGACTTTGACCTTGGGTATCTCAGTCAGAAGCATACCTGTTTTTTAATCTGATGTTCTGTCTTTCAAGTACCTGTTTATTCAGTGTCGGGTCGCTTGCGCATAATTTGAACCTCGTCTCCTCAGCTCACTCCCTCATTTATTCTAACTCCTGGATAGCTCATTCGGTTGAGCATTACATTTTTAATCTGAGGGTCCTGGGTTCAAATCCCTGTTCGAGTTACCTGTTCAGGTGAGATAATTCTTAAGCAGTTGTTCACTAAATACCACGCAGGTTCTTTTACTCAGACACTTGAAAACTTCAAAACACCCACCACATGTTCATCGATGCACCACACACTCTCACTTTGACCTTGGGTATCTCGGTCAGTAGGATACCAGGCTTTTAATCTGATGATCTGTCTTTAGAGTACCTGTTTCGTCATTTCCAAATTTCTAGCTTGCGCTTAATTTGAACCTCGTCTCCTCACCTCACTCCCTCATTGACTGTAGATCCTGGATAGCTCAGTCGGTAGAGCATCAGACTTTTAATCTGAGGGTCCAGGGTTCAAGTCCCTGTTCATGCAACATATTTCTAAAGAAGTTGTTCACTAAATATTACGCAGGTACTTTCACTTGAACACTTCAAAACACCCAACACATTCATCTATGCACCACACACTCTCACTTTGACCTTGGGTATTTCGGTCATTCGCATACCAGGCTTTTTATCTGATTTTCTGTCTTTCGAGAACCAGTTTAGACAGTCATTTCTTGCGCTTTATTTGCAACGAGTATCCTCACCTCACTGCCTCCCTCATTGCGAATACCTGTTTAGTCTGTCAAATTTCTTGCTTGCGCATAATTTGCACCTCGTCTCTTCAGTTCACGCCCTCATTTACTCGAGCTCCTGGATAGCTCAGTCGGTTGAGAATTAGATTTTTAATCTGAGGGTCCAGGGTTCAAGTCCCTGTTTGAGTTACCTGTTCAGGTGAGATAATTCTTAAGCAGTTGTTCACTCACTATCACGCAGGTACTTTGACTCAGACACTTGAACACTTCAAAACACCCACCACATGTTCATCAATGCACCACACACTCTCACTTTGACCTTGGGTATCTCGGTCAGTCGGATACCAGGCTTTTAATCTGATGTTCTGTCTTTCGAGTACCTGTTTAGACAGTATCAAATTTGCTTGCGCTTAATTTGCACCTCGTCTCCTCAGATCACTCCCTCGTTTACTCTATCTTCTGGATAGCTCAGTCGGTTGAGCATTAGACTTTTAATCTGAGGGTCCAGGGTTCAAGTCCCTGTTTGAGTTACCTCTTCAGGTGAGGTAATTCTTAAGCAGTTGTTCACTAAATATCACGCAGGTACTTTGACTCAGACACTTGAACACTTCAAAACACCCACCACATATTCATCGATGCACCTCTCACTTTCTGACTTTGACCTTGGGTATCTCGGTCATTCACATACTGGGATTTTAATCTGATGTTCTGTCTTTCGAGTACCTGATTAGTCAGTCAAATTTCTTGCTTGAGCTTAATTTGCACCTTTTCTCCTCACCTCACCTCACCTCACCTCACTCCCTCATTGACTGTAGAACCTGGATAGCTCAGTCGGTAGAGCATCAGACTTTTAATCTGAGGGTCCAGGGTTCAAGTCCCTGTTCAGGTGACATAGTTCTTAAGAAGTTGTTCACTAAATATTACGTAGGTACTTTCACTCAGACACTTGAACACTTCAAAACACCCCACACGTTCATCTATGCACCACACACTCTTACTTTGACCTTGGTCATCCGCATACCAGGCTTTTAATCTGATGTTCTGTCTTTCGAGTACCTGTTTAGACAGTATCAAATTTGCTTGCGCTTAATTTGCACCTTGTCTCCTCAGATCACTCCCTCATTTACTCTATCTTCTGGATAGCTCAGTCGGTTGAGCATTAGACTTTTAATCTGAGGGTCCAGGGTTCAAGTCCCTGTTTGAGTTACCTCTTCAGGTGAGGTAATTCTTAAGAAGTTGTTCACTAAATATTACGTAGGTACTTTCACTCAGACACTTGAACACTTCAAAACACCCCACACGTTCATCTATGCACCACACACTCTTACTTTGACCTTCGGTATCTTGGTCATCCGCATACCAGGCTTTTAATCTGATGTTCTGTCTTTCGGGTACCTGTTGTCAGATTTCGTTTACCCGCAGGACTAATCGGGAGAAATGTCCTGACCGACTCTCCGTTTAAAGGGTCAAGCTCCCCCCTTTTTCCCCCCTTTTTACCGGCACCAACGCCGTACGCGCAAGGGGACGAGGAGCTGTTAAGCCGGTGTCGAGATGAGTTCGTCTAGGTGTGCTAACTGCCTTTAGTTTTACGAAGCCAATCCGATCTGCCCTCACTTATCACCCCTTGATGAGTAACCGCACAGAGTGAAAGGGTAATATTGTGAGTACTCCATTTTTACAGCAGTTTCATCCCTTAAAAATCGATTGCACTTGTTAAAGACCTCGTAAATTTAACAATCCTATGTAGGACCGTACGGATTTGTTTTTGTGTTAAGCCGAAGTGATATATATGAGTTACTTTTTGGGATGGTGTTACGACCCGGTGTTATTGATATCGTCGACGTTCAATCACTTATAGGAGGTTGAGTGATAAAAATGAGACAACTCCTCATTATAAGAATGACAAGATAGAATAGAATTAAAGCAAGGTATTTATTTCAGTGATTACTTAAGGTTAAAATGATAATATGACAGAAAGGGTTTATAATATAGAATAATCAATAATAATAATAATAACAAAAATTGAAAAGAAATAGAAGTAGTTTAAAAATAATAAATCATAAAACAAGTATTACCTTTTGAGTGAGCCTTAAGGAGTGATCAAGTCCTACGGAGCCGTGATGCCAATTAATAATAAGATAAATTGGAATATAAGAATCCCTGGACAGCTGACTAGCCCTCTTCCCTATCCACACAATGTCAATGGCGGTTCTATTAGTTACCTTATTATAATATTCTTTTAGTCTTACCCAATTAAAGAGGAACATTCAAAGAAGAAGTCCTCCTGTCAGCCTGTCCCTGATCATTGCGAGAGGAAAAAAGCGTGTGTCTCTCCCACCTTTTTGGAAGATGAGAGAGCCCCGCACTCCCTTCGTACAAGGCTTTTATAAGCTCGGTCGGGCTCAGACCTCCCCTTTTCCCAAAATAATCCTTTGTTCGCAACATGCCTCGACATGTCCCCTCATGTCCCAACATGCGCCTTCCGCTGTTGGCCTGTCCCGACTTGACCTGAGTGGAAAGTACCTTTCTCCCCCTCAGAGTGACCTGACGTAACCGGAGTGGAAGCATCATCCACTTTCACTATCAGCGTTATCCTGACCTGACCTCTTATTTGCTCACCCAAATAGGCTTCTTTTTAGTAAATACATTCAACTCCAAGCACATATCATATGTCTTGAACTCAACCAATACATTTCATCACACTATGTCAATCTCTAAGCAATCTGCAATACATGAGTATATGTTAAATGTCAAATAAATGTATATACTTTCATGTGAATACAATTCTCTCATGCGTTCAACAGGTTCGTTCTTTCTTATGTAGTACATCATGTGTTATTTTGTCTGAGAGAGACAATTTCACACAGGTTACAGTTCTTGCACAAAAGCAGTTTCAAAGCATTTCCCTTTAGTAATACAAAAGTAAGAATAATGTATAACAGCCTTACTAGGCCTGATGTACTTTTTATCAATGATTTCCAATTGTACATCCAAGTTATAACATCAAAGAGAACATCAAAATCATCCCAAGGATATAAAATCAAACAATGGTTATAAGTGGTTGACTCCAGTATGTGTTTGTTTACCATGATACGGGGTTGTATGGTATTAGGACATTTAAGAAGACTTTGCTTGAACTGGCGACTCATAATCTTCTTTGGTTTGGCGACATCTGGTGGTTAACCTAGGAATTGAAACTGGGGCTAAGCTCAATCATATGAACCCAGCTACATAAACCAATTACTACCTGTTCCATCGCTTTATGTGGCTTGGCTGCCCACTTGACACTGTTTAGTCAGTGTCAAATTTCTTGCTTGAGCTTAATTTGCACCTCGTCTCCTCACCTCACTCCCTCATTGATTGTAGAGACTGGATAGCTCAGTCGGTAGAGCATCAGACTTTTAATTTGAGGTTCCAGGTTTCAAGTCTCTGTTCAGGTGACAATTCTTAAGAGGTTGTTCACTCAATATCACACAGGTACTTTGACTCAGACACTTGAACACTTCAAAACACCCCATGCATTCATCTATGCACCACACACTCTCACTTTGACCTTGGGTATCTTGGTCATTTGCATACCAGGTTTTTAATCTGATGTTCTGTCGTGCGAGTACCTGTTTCGTCAGTGTCGTGTCGCTTGCGCTTAATTTGAACCTCGTCTCCTCAGCTCACTCCCTCATTTACTCTAACTCCTGGATAGCTCAGTCGGTTGAGCATTAGGTTTTTAATCTGAGGGTCCAGGGTTTAAATCCCTGTTCGAGTTACCTGTTCAGGTGAGATAATTCTTAAGCAGTTGTTCACCAAATACCACGCAGGTTCTTTGACTCAGACACTTGAACACTTCAAAACTCCCACCACATATTCATCGATGCACCTCTCACTTTCTGACTTTGACCTTGGGTGTCTCGGTCATTCACATACTAGGCTTTTAATCTGATGTTCTGTCTTTTGTGTACCTGTTTAGTCAGTCAAATTTCTTGCTTGAGTTTAATTTGCACCTCGTCTCCTCACCTCACTCCCTCATTGACTGTAGAGCCTGGATAGCTCAGTCGGTAAAGCATCAGACTTTTAATCTGAGGGTTCAGGGTTCAAGTCCCTGCTCAGGTGACATCCTTTTTAAGAGGTTGTTCACTAAATATCACTCAGACACTTGAACGCTTCAAAACACCCAACACATGTTCATCGATGCACCTCACTTTCTGACTTTGACCTTGGGTATCTCAGTCAGAAGCATACCTGTTTTTTAATCTGATGTTCTGTCTTTCGAGTACCTGTTTATTCAGTGTCGGGTCGCTTGCGCTTCATTTGAACCTCGTCTCAGAATCAGAATCAGAATCATCTTTATTTGCCAAGTATGTCCAAAAAACAAGGAATTTGTCTCCGGTAGTTGGAGCCGCTCTCGTGCGACAACAGACAGTCAATTTACAGAACACTTTGGAGACAAAAAGACATTGACATAAAAAGAAAACAGTCACTGAGCAGTAAAGGGTTGCTAGTTATCTGGTAATGCCGGTACATTTTATTTATTTTTTTGACAATTGTGCAAAAAGATGCAGAGTCCTCTAGCACTGAGAGCAGTTCAAATGACTAATATTGCAATAGTCCGGTGCAATGACCAATGTGCAAAGGGCGCTGAGACTTCAAGGAGTGTATGAGGTTTAAAGTGACGGTCGTGCGATAATCTGGGACAATGTTGGTTTTGCAAATGTTTCAGATACTCCTCAATCAGTGTGGAAATGGAGCAGATGCTACTCTGGCATGAGTGGCCAGTATATGCAAATAGGGCAGCATGGCGAGACAACTACAGTGAGTGCACAAGTAATACATAATTGGCCCCACAGAAATGTGACAACGAACTCAAGTCAAAAAATTGCCAGCATGTTGTAATGGAATTGTAGGTCAGGTGTTTAAGAAATTGATCGCAAGAGGGAAGAAGCTGTTGGAATGTCTACTAGTTCTAGTTTGCATTGATCGGTAGCGCCTACCTGAGGGAAGGAGCTGGAAGAGCTGGTGACCGGGGTGCGGAGGGTCCGAGAGGATTTTGCACGCCCTTGTCTTAGTTCTGGCAGCGTGCAAGTCCTCAATGGTGGGTAGGGGGGTACCGATAATCCTTTCAGCAGTTTTGATTGTCCGTTGCAGTCGGAGTTTGTTCTTTTTTGTAGCAGCACCAAACCAGACTGTGATGGAAGAACACAGGACTGATTCGATGACCGCTGTGTAGAACTGTCTCAGCAGCTCCGGTGGGAGGCCGTGCTTTCTCAGAAGCCGCAGGAAGTACATCCTCTGCTGGGCCTTTTTGAGGACGGAGTTGATGTTGGTCGCCCACTTCAGGTCCTGAGAGACTGTAATTCCCAGGAACTAAAAGGTCTCGATGGTTGACACAAGGCAGCTGGACAGCGTGAGGGGCAGCTGTGGCGAAGGATGCCTCCTGAAGTCCACGATCATCTCTACAGTCTTGAGCGTGTTCAGCTCCAGGTTGTGTCGGCCCCACCACAGCTCCAGCCGCTCCACTTCCTGTCGATATGCGGACTCGTCATCGTCCTTGATGAGGCCGATGACAGTGGTGTCATCTGCAAACTTCAGGAGTTTGACAGTCGGGTTCGCTGAGGTGCAGTCGTTCATGTAGAGAGAGAAGAGCAGCGGAGAGAGGACACAACGTTGGGGCGCCCCAGTGCTGATGCTGCGTCTGGATGAGGTGGCCTCCCCCAGCCTGACCTGCTGTGTCCTGCCCGTCAGAAAGGTGTAAATCCACTGGCAGATGGCAGGTGAGACACTGAGCTGGAGAAGCTTGGATTAAAGGAGTTCAGGGATGATGGTGTTGAACGCTGAGCTGAAGTCCACGAACAGGATCCTCGCATTGGTCCCTGAACTGTCGAGGTGTTCTAGGATGAAGTGCAGTCCCATGTTGACTGCATCATCCGCAGACCTGTTCGCTTAGTAGGCAAACTGCAGAGGGTCCAGCAGGGTACCTGTGACACTCTTGAGGTGGTCCAGCACGAGACGTTTAAAGGACTTCATGACCACAGATGTCAAAGCAACAGGCTTGTAGTCATTCAGACCCGAGATTGCAGGTTTCTTGGGGACTGGAATGATGGTGGAGCGTTTGAAACAGGATGGTACTTCGCACAGTTCCAGAGATCTATTGAAGATCTGAGTGAAGACTGGAGCGAGCTGGTCCGCGCAGACTTTGAGGCAGGATGGGGACACATGGTCCGGGCCCAGATACGTCTCACATCCTGTTCATGGATGGTTAACGCAGAAGTCAGAGGTGTGATTGTGGTCGGGGGTGCGGCCGGGTGGGTGTGGGGTGTGAAACTGTCCTTTTCAAATCTGCAGTAGAAGGTATTCAAGTCGTTGGCTAGTGTGCTATTGTTCTCAGCTTGGGGGGATCGTCGCTTGTAATTAGTCAGCGATTGGAATGCATGACAGAGTCGTTTGCGCTAAACTGTTTTTCCAACTTTGCTGCATAGTTGCTCTTTGCAATGTTAATTTCTTTCATCAGCTGGTTTCTAGCTCGATTATACAGGGCCCTGTCCCCGCTCTGATATGCATCCTCCTTAGCTTGGTGAAGCTGGTTAAGTTTAGCAGTGAACCACGGCTTGTTGTTGTTGAATGTGCGAAATGATTTTGTTGGTACACACACATCTTCACAGAAACTGATATAGGATGTGAGAGTGTCTGTATATTCATCCAGGCTGCCAGCTGAATTTTCAAAGACACTCCAGTCTGTGCAGTCTAAACAGCTTTGAAGTTCCATCTTGGCTTCATTGGTCCACTTTTTCACTGTTTTCACTGTGGGCTTCGCGCATTTAAGTTCTTGCCTCTACGTCGGTATTAAGTGAATTAAGCAGTGATCAGACGAGCCCAGGGCTGCACGAGGTATAGCACGTTATGCGTTTTTTACCATAGTGTAGCAGTGGTCTAAAGTATTATTTTCCCTGGTAGGACAGTCGATGTGCTGCTTGTATTTAGGGAGTTCGTGGTTGAGTTTAGCTGTGTTAAAGTCCCAGAGAATAATGAGGGGTGAGTCCGGGTGTTTTTTTTTTATTTCGTTGACTTGTTCGGCGAGCGTTAGCAATGCGGTGTTCGTGTTAGCTTGAGGCGGAATGTGGACTCTAGCCAGTATGAATGATGCGAACTCACGTGGCGAGTAGAATGGTTTACAGTTCAAAAAACAGCGACGCCAAATGCGGGCTGCAGTGTGTGCTGAGCTCCGTGACGTCCGTACACCATTTTTCGTTGATATAGAGGCATATACCGCCGCCCTTTGTTTTCCCCGATGATTCCATGTCGTGGTCCGCTCGATGAATGTGGAAGCCGGGAAGCATGATGGCGCCATCGAGTACAGCGTCTCAAAGCCAGGTCTCCGTGAAGCACATGGCTGCGGAACGTCCGAAGTCTTGACTGGTCTTTAATAGAAGATGAAGCTCGTCCATTTTGTTGGGTAGGGAGCGTACATTCGCGAGGTGGATCGACGGGAACGCCAATCTGTGTCCTCTCTTGTGGAGTTTCACCTGAATGCCGCCACGCTTCCCTCTGTGGCGCCGTTTCCGTCTCAATGCGCCGAAAACTGTGGACGCCGCTCCGGTGAGTAACTCGGGGAAAAAACTGAGCCGATTTGCGAAAGTTGGTGACAGAAAGTCCGGTGTCGCCTCCTTGATGGTTAGCAGGAAGGCTCCACGGATACAAACTACACCATCTCCACTGCATCCAAACTGGGTATGTTGTGACCCAGAGTACCCCGAGACATCTGTTTTTAGACCCCTGTGGTGTTGCGCAAAGGCGGAGAAACCGCTTGACCCGACGTACGTACGTTAACCCTGGTCCAAATTGTATGTGGCATGTTGACTCGTACGACAAACTAAAGCCTTTTGGTCTTTGCATCAATGGAGCGATTGATGGCTTTTCAAGGCTCATGGTTTGGTTCCATGTCTATTCAACAAACAGCAACCCCAAGATCATTGCTGGTTATTCCATATCCGAAGTTGAGAAAAGGATGGGGACACCTGCCAGAATTCGAGCAGTCGGGGACAGAAAACGTCACAGTGGCAAAGATGCAAATTCCGACACTGGAGTACGGATATGGATCGCCACGTCGGTAACTGCTTCATTTCTGGGTCCAGCAATCACAATCAGAGGATTGAAAGCCAGTGGGCCTTTTTGAGAAGGCATCATTCTCAATTCTGGATGTAGCGTCTCCAGGAACTCAAAGACAATGAGAGATTTTTGGGAGACTTCTTGGACAAACAACTTGCCTGAACGTCATAGAGGTAGGCATCATGTATATATATAAATAAGTGTCATTATCTATCTAGCTATATCGTTGCTGTATGTTTGTATCTCTCTCTCTCTCCCCTGCTCGTCTTATATACACTTTCCCTTTGAATGAATGTAAATATTCACGTTCACGGGCTTGAGCTTGTTTTTACCTCCTTATTCTGTTCACCTTTCCTCCTTCCTCTCCTAAGCACTCCTTTACTCTGTCCCATATCTAATTCTTTTGAGCTGTTTTGTTCCCTATGCCTAGACCATTATCAAACCCCGGTCTTCCGCGTGACAGACGGAGATACTGTCCACTATATTAATGAGGAGTCTTTTGCCCTAACTTCACCTTGTGTCAAGCACGTCAATGCACCTGAACGCATCGGCAATGCCAGCGTGCGAGGCGGTTTTGCTGATCCTGCTCACAGTTTCAGTCGTGGAGTGGTTGTTATGTTCGCCAAACACACGTAATGCCCCCGTTTGGAAACATAATTCCCCTTCAGGGAATTGAACCCCGGTCTTCCGCGTGACAGGCGGAGATACTGTCCACTATACTAACAAGGAGTCTGTTGCCCTCCCTTCACTTAGTGTCAAGCACACGTCCATGCACTTAAGGCATTGGCAATGCCAGCTCGCGAGGCGGTTTGCTGGTCCTGCTAACTGATAGCATGAGAGCACCAGTTTCAGTCGTGAAGTGGTTTTTATATTCGCCAAACACGCGTAAGGCCCCTGTTTGGAAACATAATGATGGGCTTTTTTGTTTTCCCGCAAAGAAGAGCCCCACTAAAAGCTAAAGAGATCATGAATTCAACTCCCCGTCAGGGAATCGAACCCGGTCTTCCGCGAGACAGGCGGAGACACTGTCCACTATACTAATGAGAAGTCTTTTGCCCTTCCTTCACTTAGTGTCAAGCACACGTCAATGCACTGAACGCATCGGCAATGCCAGCTTGCGAGGCGGTTTGCTGGTCCTGCTAACGGATAGCATGAGAGCACCAGTTTCAGTCGTGTAGTGGTTGTTATGTTCGGCAAACACGCGTTCGGTCCCTGTTTGGAAACAAGGCTGATGGGCTATTTTGTGTTCCCGCAAAGAAGAGCCCCACCAAAAGCAAAAGAGATCATGAACTCAACTCCCCGTCAGGGAATCGAACCCCGGTTTTCCGCATGACAGGCGGAGATACTGTCCACTATACTAACGAGGAGTCTTTTGCCCTAACTTCACCTAGTGTCAAGCACACGTCAATGCACTGAAGGCATCGGCAATGCCAGCTCGCGAGGCGGTTTGCTGGTCCTGCTAACGGATAGCATGAGAGCACCAGTTTCAGTCGTGTAGTGGTTGTTATGTTCGCCAAACACGCGTAAGGACCCTGTTTGGAAACATAATGATGGGTTTTTTTGTTTTCCCGCAAAGAAGACCCCCTCCAAAAGCTAAAGAGATCATGAATTCAACTCCCCGTCAGGTAATCGAACCCCGGTCTTCCGCGTGACAGGCGGAGATACTGTCCACTATACTAACAAGGAGTCTGTTGCCCTCCCTTCACTTAGTGTTAAGCACACGTCCATGCACTTAAAGCATTGGCAATGCCAGCTCGCGAGGCGGTTTGCTGGTCCTGCTAACTGATAGCATGAGAGCACCAGTTTCAGTAGTGAAGTGGTTTTTATGTTCGCCAAACACGCGTAAGGCCCCTGTTTGGAAACATAATGATGGGCTTTTTTGTTTTCCCGCAAAGAAGAGCCCCACCAAAAGACCACATGAACTCAACTCCCAGTCAGGCAATCGAAACCCAGTCTTCCGCGAGACAGGCGGAGATACTGTCCACTATACTAACGAGGAGCCTTTTGCCCTATCTTCACCTTGTGTCAAGCGCATGTCAATATATCGGAATGCATCGGCAATGCCAGCGAGGCGGTTTGCTGGTCCTGCTAACGTATAGCATGAGAGCAACAGTTTCAGTCGTGTAGTGGTTGTTATGTTTGCCAAACACGTGTAAGGTCCCTGTTAGGAAACAAGGCTGATGGGCTTTTTTGTTTTACCGCAAAGAAGAGCCCCACCAAAAGCTAAAAACAACATGGCCTCAACTCCTCTTCAGGGAATCAAACCCCGGTCTTCCGCGTGACAGGCGGAGATACTGTCCACTATATTAACGAGGAGTCTTTTGCCCAAACTTCACCTTGTGTCAAGCACGTCAATGCACATTAACGCATCGGAAATGCCAGCGTGCGAGGCGGTTTTGCTGGTCCTGCTAACAGTTTCAGTCGTGGAGTGGTTGTTATGTTCACCAACACGCGTAAGGTCCGTGTTTGGAAACAAGGCTGATGGGCTTTTTTGTGTTCCCGCAAAGAAGAGCCCCACCAAAAGCGAAAGAGATCATGAACTCAACTCCACGTCAGGGAATCGAAACCCAGTCTTCCGCGTGACAGGCGGAGATACTGTCCACTATAATAACGAGGAGTCCTTTGCCCGACCTTCACTTAGTGTCAAGCACACGTCAATGCACTGAACGCATCGGCAATGCCAGCTAGCGAGGCGGTTTGCTGGTCCTGCTAACGGATAGCATGAGAGGACCAGTTTCAGTCGTGTCGTGGTTGTTATGTTCGCCAAACACGCGTGAGGTCCCTGTTTGGAAACGAGGCTGATGGGCTTTTTTGTTTTCCCGCAAAGAAGAGCCCCACCAAAAGCTAAAGACCACATGAACTCAACTCCCAGTCAGGGAATCAAAACCCAGTCTTCCGCGAGACAGGAGGAGATACTGTCCACTATACTAACGAGGAGACTTTTGCTCTCCCTTCACTTAGTGTCAAGCACACGTCAATGAACCTGACCGCATCGGCAATGCCAACTCGCGAGGCAGTTGGCTTGTCCTGCTAACAGATAGCACGAGAGCAACAGTTTCAGTCGTGTAATGGTTGTAATGTTCGCCAAACACGCGTATGGTCCCTGTTTAGAAACAAGGCTGATGGGCTTTTTTGTGTTTCCGCAAATAAGAGCCCCACCAAAAGCTAACGAGATCATGAACTCAACTCCCCGTCAGGGAATCGAATCCCGGTCTTCCACATGACAGGCGGAGATACTGTTCACTATACTAGCAAGGAGTCTTTTGCCCTAACTTCACCGAGTGTCAAGCACACGTCAATGCACTGAAGGCATCGGCAATGCCAGCTCGCGAGGCGGTTTGCTGGTCCTGCTAACAGATTCAGTCGTGGAGTGGTTGTTATGTTCACCAACACGCGTAAGGTCCGTGTTTGGAAACAAGGCTGATGGGCTTTTTTGTCTTCCCGCAAAGAAGAGCACAGCAGGGCCTCGACAGACACTTGTAACGTGTCCAGTTTTTCCACATGCAAAGAATTTTATGGAGTTTGCGCCGCGTGAGTGACCCCTGAAACCACCTCTGACCCCCTCTCGTCTGCTGCTGTTGTCGCAAAGTGGCCCACGTCGGGTCCTGCGACAGGAGCTGAGGTGCTATGACAGATAGTGCCTGTTTTTTTTCCTGACACATTTTCTCTGGCAGCGCCTTGTTGCTCTTTTAGCAAGGTTTTCTGCATTTGTTCTATCTCACTGTTTTCAGAAGTCTTTTTGTCTATCCATCTTTTCATAAAGTGAAGTACTGTTATTTCTGGGTATCGTGAGGAAGTTTGTGGTGCCTGCGCATATGGTGGGGTTTTTACTTTTTTTTGTTTTTTCAATTTCATCCTCCTTTCTTTCTGTTTTTTCCTTTTATAATGCCATAATCATGGCATCATCTTTTGGTTCAATCATCCCCACCGATGCAAGTACATTCATCACTGTACACAGATCTTGTTCTTTTTCAACGATTTTAGAGTTGACTGTGATTTCTTAAAGACGGACGTTTTTTTGTTTTTTAAAAGTTTTACTTCTACAACTAGTCTGTCTTTTAGACGGTGTAACTCAGGAAGCAAAGGCTCAGTCTTTCTGATTTGTCCTTCCTCTTTTTCATCTAACCACTTACTTATGTTCTCTCTTTCCTTGTTCTGTTTCTTCTCCCCTACCTACCTTATTCCCGTATAGTGTAACAGTAACTTTGTGAATTGCCACCTATTCCATCCTTTTCCCCCTTCGTGACCTGAATCACCCAATACCAATTCGGTGTTTCCTACCAATTGACAATGTTTCCTTCCATCATATAAATATGGGGAGAATTCGTAGAAAAGTGAATGTCTCAGTGACAGATATTTCAAGTGTGAGAAAGGAAGCTTCTACCACAAGTGGCGCCTTACTCCTTGGGGTTTCCCCACACTTCATACATCTTTTTAATGCACTTCGGAATTCTCCTAACAGTTCTTTCGTCGTGTACTAAAAATGCCTGAATTTTCTACACATAATAACACTATTAATCTTGTCCTGCAAGACCTTCCCTGGTCTTTCAACCAGAGGGATGCTTCACTTCAAATAACCTTTCCCAACCTTTGTTGGAGGATTTCTCTATGTCGCAGGTCACACAAAACACTGTTTCGTTTCCAAAACACTAGGGTGATACATGATTAAGTTTTATTATACTTGAAATTATGTCGGAGTTTAGATTACTGAGGAATGGTGGTTTTAATATGACTCCCCCATTTTGTGATAACACCCAAGGCCAGAGATACCTTCTGCCAAACAGTCATAACGAAACCTTCTGATGTGTATAAGAGGAGTTAGCTCAGTAAACGAGGTGTCTCATTCAGTGAACTTGCACTCTGGTGTACAGTTGATTGAATGAACTCTGAGACTCAGCCCTCTGGTGTCTTTATTTTTTCCTCTCTTTTTGGACAAAGAAAACGAACACGCAATGACGATTGAAGGTTCCATGATCTATTGAACATTGACATTATATTGCATCCTTAACAGATTGTGACCCCGCGTTGTGATTTGTCTGATAGGAGAGGTTCATTTTGGTCATCACCTACTTGGCCTGGACTCACAAACAGCACGCTTATAAACTAAGGTAAGCAGAGACCTTTTTAACAAAATTCTGCACATTGATAGTTACCAAATTATTTGTGAGTCCGAGACAAGGAATTTTTTCTAATCATAAGTTTTGTGTGACCCGCGACATAGAGAAATCTTCCAAAGAAGGTTGGGAAAGGTTATTTGAAGTGAAGAAAGACGGGGAAGGTCTTGCAGGACAAGATTAATAGTGTTATTATGTGTAGAAAATTCTTTCAGGCATTTTTAGTACAGGCAAGGTAATTGAGAACAGATTCTCATTTCCAAGGCTGACATTGGAGCAGACAGTATAGTAGAATAAAGCAAAAAAAAAGCAAATACAAATACATAGACGAGAAACTGGACAGTGTGATATAGTTACATAATATATTACATTACGAAATGTGTGTTTGTTTTAGTCAGGTTCACATGGTATGCAGTTTTCCATCTTACTCAAAGAGTTAAACGTTTCTTTGCCATCTATTTAAATCAATCATTTGCTTATTTGAAATAAACATCACAAAAACATTGGATAAAGGAGATGTATGGCTACAAGTGTTTTAGCACGAGTGCTAATTCTCAACACTGTTAAAGGAAGCCTTTAAGAAGGTACACTGAATATAGATTTCAAATCAGAGCCAAAGTCATTTGTTTTAAGATTAAACATCCTGCCAATATGAATATTCTCTTTCATCAGGTCCAGGGCTAATGCAGCCCTATGGGGGGCACAAGTCAGTGCAAACTGTAGGCCGGTCCCAAGCCCGGATAAATGCAGAAGGTTGCGTCAGGAAGGGCATCCGGCTTAAAACCTTGCCAAACAAATATGAGCGTTCATCCAAAGAATTCCATACCGGATCGGTCGTGGCCCGGGTTAACAACGTCCGCCACCGGCGCCGTCAACCTGCAGGGCGCTGTTGGAAATTCAGCTACTCTGGGTCGAAGTCGAAGTCAAAGAAGAAGACGAAGAGGTGGAAAGCGGGTTCTTCGGCAGAAAGAGAAGAGGAAAACACAGAGCCTAGAACTGAATGTGGGGACTTTGAATGTTGGGACTATGACAGGAAAATCTCGGGAGTTGGTTGACATGATGATTAGGAGAAAGGTTGATATATTGTGTGTCCAGGAGACCAGGTGGAAAGGCAGTAAGGCTAGAAGTTTAGGGGCAGGGTTTAAATTATTTTACCATGGTGTAGATGGGAAGAGAAATGGAGTCGGGGTTATTTTAAAAGAAGAGTTGGCTAAGAATGTCTTGGAGGTGAAAAGAGTATCAGATCGAGTGATGAGGCTGAAATTTGAAATTGAGGGTGTTATGTGTAATGTGATTAGTGGCTATGCCCCACAGGTAGGATGTGACCTAGAGGTGAAAGAGAAATTCTGGAAGTAGCTAGATGATGTAGTTCTGAGCATCTCAGACAGAGAGAGAGTCGTAATTGGTGCAGATTGTAATGGACATGTTGGTGAAGGTAATATGGGTGATGAAGAAGTGATGGGTAAGTACGGCATCCAGGAAAGGAACTTGGAGGGACAGATGGTGGTAGACTTTGCAACAAGGATGCAAATGGCTGTAGTGAACACTTTTTTCCAGAAGAGGCACGAACATAGGGTGACCTACAAGAGCGGAGGTAGAAGCACACAGGTGGATTACATCTTGTGCAGACGATGTAATCTGAAGGAGGTTACCAACTGTAAGGTAGTGGTAGGGGAGAGTGTGGCTAGACAGCATAGGATGGTGGTGTGTAAGATGACTCTGGTGGTGGGGAGGAAAATTAGGAAGACAAAGGCAGAGAAGAGAACCATGTGGTGGAAGCTGAGACAGGACGAGTGTTGTGCAGCTTTTCGGAAAGAGGTGATACAGGCTCTCGGTGGACGGGAAGAGCTTCCAGAAGACTGGACCACTGCAGCCAAGGTGATCAGAGAAGCAGGCAGGAGAGCACTTGGTGTATCTTCTGGCAGGAAAGGAGAGACGGAGACTTGGTGGTGGAACCTCACAGTACAGGAAATCATACAAGGAAAACGGTTAGCTAAGAAGAAGTGGGACACTGAGAGGACCGAGGAGAGGCGAAAGGAATACATTGAGATGCGACACAGGGCAAAGGTAGAGGTGGCAAAGGCAAAACAAGAGGCATATGATGACATGTATGGCAGGTTGGACACTAAAGAAGGAGAAAAGGATCTATACAGGCTGGCCAGACAGAGGGATAGAGATGGGAAGGATGTGCAGCAGGTTAGGGTGATTAAGGATAGAGATGGAAATATGTTGACTGGTGCCAGCAGTGTGCTATGTAGATGGAAAGAATACTTCGAGGAGTTGATGAATGAGGAAAATGATAGAGAAGGGAGAATAGGAGAGGCAAGTGTGGTGGACCAGGAAGTGGCAATGATTAGTAAGGGGGAAGTTAGAAAGGCATTAAAGAGAATGAAAAATGGAAAGGCAGTTGGTCCTGATGACATTCCTGTGGAGGTATGGAAGCATCTAGGAGAGGTGGCTGTGGAGTTTTTGACCAGCTTGTTCAATAGAATTCTAGTGCGTGAGAAGATGCCTGAGGAATGGAGGAAAAGTGTACTGGTGCCCATTTTTAAGAACAAAGGTGATGTGCAGAGCTGTGGCAACTATAGAGGAATAAAGTTGATGAGCCACACAATGAAGTTATGGGAAAGAGTAGTGGAGGCTAGACTCAGGACAGAAGTGAGTATTTGCGAGCAACAGTATGGTTTCATGCCTAGAAAGAGTACCACAGATGCATTATTTGCCTTGAGGATGTTGATGGAAAAGTACAGAGAAGGTCAGAAGGAGCTACATTGTGTCTTTGTAGATCTAGAGAAAGCCTATGACAGAGTACCCAGAGAGGAACTGTGGTACTGCATGCGGAAGTCTGGAGTGGCAGAGAAGTATGTTAGAATAATACAGGACATGTACGAGGGCAGCAGAACAGCGGTGAGGTGTGCTGTCGGTGTGACAGAAGAATTTAAGGTGGACGTGGGACTGCATCAGGGATCAGCCCTGAGCCCCTTCCTTTTTGCAGTGGTGATGGATAGGCTGACAGATGAGGTTAGACTGGAATCCCCGTGGACCATGATGTTTGCAGATGACATTATGATCTGCAGTGAAAGCAGGGAGCAGCTGGAGGAACAGTTAGAAAGATGGAGGCATGCACTGGAAAGAAGAGGAATGAAGATTAGCCGAAGTAAAACAGAATATATGTGCATGAATGAGAGGGGTGGTGGGGGAAGAATGAGGCTACAGGGAGAAGAGATGGCAAGGGTAAAGGACTTTAAATACTTGGGGTCAACCGTCCAGAGCAATGGTGAGTGTGGTCAGGAAGTGAAGAAACGGATCCAAGCAGGTTGGAACGGGTGGAGGAAGGTGTCAGGTGTGTTATGTGACAGAAGAGTCTCTGCTAGGATGAAAGGCAAAGTTTATAAAACAGTGGTGAGGCCAGCCATGATGTATGGATTAGAGACAGTGGCACTGAAGAGAAAACAGGAAGCAGAGCTGGAGGTGGCGGAAATGAAGATGTTGAGGTTCGCTCTCGGAGTGACCAGGTTGGATAAAATTAGAAATGAGCTCATCAGAGGGACAGCCAAGGTTCGATGTTTTGGAGACAAAGTTAGAGAGAGCAGACTTTAATGGTTTGGACACGTCCAGAGGAGAGAGAGTGAGTATATTGGTAGAAGGATGATGAGGATGGAGCTGCCAGGCAAGAGAGCTAGAGGAAGACCAAATGATGCAGGAGATAGGCTCTCATGGAAAAGGATGGCGCACTGTGGCGACCCCTAACGGGACAAGCCGAAAGGCAAAGAAGAAGATCAGGTCCAGGGCTTGACATGAACTTTTTGCTCACCAGCCACTGCGGCTCCTGGCTTCGCAGAGTTATTAGCCACTCATTATTTTCACTAGACACAATTTTGTGTTGGATAAATATTAACATTTTTGGAGACTATGATGTTTGGGTTTTCATGATTGGTAAGCCATTATCTTCAGCTTGCAAAAAACAAGGGCTTGTAATACCTTTATTTTACATGGGTTTCACTTTCCGCAATCCATCCATCCATCCATTCTCTACCGCTTATCCGGGTCGGGTCGCAGGGGCAGTAGCTTCAGCAGGGACGCCCAGACTTCCCTCTCCCCAGCCACTTCATCCAGCTCTTCCGGGGGGATCCCGAGGCGTTCCCAGGCCAGCCGAAGGATGTAGTCTCTCCAGCGTGTCCTGGGTCGTCCCCGGGGTCTCCTCCCGGTGGGACATGCCCGGAACACCTCACCAGGGAGGCGTCCGGGAGGCATCCGAATCAGATGCCCCAGCCACCTCATCTGGCTCCTCTCAATGCGAAGGAGCAGCGGCTCTACTCTGAGACCCTCCCGGATGACCGAGCTTCTCACCCTATCTCTAAGGGAGAGCCCGGACACCCTGCAGAGGAAACTCATTTCGGCCGCTTGTATCCGGGATCTTGTTCTTTCGGTCACGACCCACAGCTCATGACCATAGGTGAGGGTAGGAACGAAGATCGACCGGTAAATTGAGAGCTTCGCCTTTCGGCTTAGCTCTTTCTTTACCACAACGGACCGATACAAAGTCCGCATCACTGCAGACGCTGCACCGATCCGCCTGTCGATCTCCTGTTCCATTCTTCCCTCACTCGTGAACAAGACCCCAAGATACTTGAATTATTCCACTTGGGGCAGGATCTCATCCCCGACCTGGAGAAGGCATGCCACCCTTTTCCGACTGAGGACCATGGTCTCAGATTTGGAGGTGCTGATTCTCATCCCAGCCGCTTCACACTCGGCTGCGAACTGCTCCAATGAGAGTTGGAGGTCACGGCTTGATGAAGCCAACAGAACCACATCATCTGCAAAAAGCAGAGATGCAATACTGAGGCCACCAAACCGGACCCCCTCTACGCCTTGGCTGCGCCTAGAAATTCTGTCCATAAAAGTTGTGAACAGAATCGGCGACAAAGGGCAGCCTTGGCGGAGTCCAACCCTCACCGGGAACGAGTCCGACTTACTGCCGGATATGCGGACCAAACTCTGACTCCGGTCGTACAGGGACCGAACAGCCCATATCAGGGGGTTCGGTACCCCTTACTCCCGAAGCACTCTCCACAGGACTCCCCGAGGGACACGGTCGAACGCCTTCTCCAAGTCCACAAAACACATGTAGACTGGCTGGGCGAACTCCCATGCACCCTCGAGGACCCTGCCGAGGGTGTAGAGCTGGTCCACTGTTCCACGGCCAGGACGAAAACCACACTGCTCCTCCTGAATCTGAGATTCGACTTCCCGACGGACCGTCCTCTCCAGCACCCCTGTATAGACCTTACCAGGGAGGCTGAGCAGTGTGATCCCCCTGTAGTTGGAACACACCCTCCGGTCCCCCTTCTTAAAAAGGGGGACCACCACCCCAGTCTGCCAATCCAGAGGCACTGTCCCCGATGTCCACGCGATGTTGCAGAGGCGTGTCAACCAGGACAGCCCCACAACATCCAGAGCCTTTAGGAACTCCGGGCGAATCTCATCCACCCCCGGGGCCCTGCCACCGAGGAGCTTTTTAACTACCTCGGTTACCTCAAACCCAGAGATAGGAGAGCCCGCCTCAGAGAACCCACACTCTGCTTCCCCATGGGAAGGCGTGTCGGTGGAATTGAGGAGGTCTTCGAAGTATTCTCCCCACCGACTCACAACGTCCCGAGTCGAGGTCAGCAGCGCCCCATCCCCACTATACACAGTGTTGGTGGTGCACTGCTTTCCTCTCCTGAGACGTCGGATGGTGGACCAGAATTTCCTCGAAGCCGTCCGGAAGTCTTTCTCCATGGCCTCACCGAACTCCTCCCATGCCCGGGTTTTTGCTTCAGCGACCACCAGAGCTGCATTCCGCTTGGCCAGCCGGTAGCCATCAGCTGCCTCAGGAGTCCCACAGGCCAAAAAGGCCCGATAGGACTCCTTCTTCAGCTTGATGGCATCCCTCACCGTTGGTGTCCACCAACGGGTTCGGGGATTGCCGCCACGACAGGCACCGACCACAGCTCCGGTCGGCCGCCTCAGCAATGGAGGCGCGGAACATGGTCCACTCGGACTCTATGTCCCCCGCCTCCCCCGGAACATGAGCAAAGTTCTGTCGGAGGTGGGAGTTGTA
>NW_026903207.1:0-8571 GCF_024500385.1 Phyllopteryx taeniolatus
ACCCTTAAGTTTGAGGGAGTGGGCTGACATTCGACACACTCGATCGTTGTGAATCCAACTTTCAGATGAGGTCTCTTCCAAGCATCTCGGAGGTCGTGCGGCCAAAAGGCTAGCGTCAAAGCATTCCGTTTGGCTCCAGTAGTAGGCCTTTATTGACTAAATTGTAACATGACAACCTATGTAATTTCGGCAGAACTTTTGAACCCTTAAATTTGAACTAATGGGTTGACGTTCGCCACACTCGATCATTGTGAATCCACCTTTCAGGGGAGGTCTCCCCCAAGTCTCTGGACGGTTGTGGGGCCGAGCGGCGACCGTCAAAGCATTCCGTTACGCTCCAGTAGTAGGCCTTTATTGAATAATTTGTAACATTACGACCTATGTGATTTCGGCATAACTTTTGAACCCTTACGTTTGAGCGAGTGGGCTGACATTCGACACACTCGATCGTTGTGAATCCACCTTTCAGATGAGGTCTCTTCCAAGACTCTCGGAGGTCGTGTGGCCAAAAGCCTAGCGTCAAAGCATTCCGTTTCGCTCCAGTAGTTGGCCTTTATTGACTAAATTGTAACATGACGACCTATGTGATTTCGGCAGAACTTTTGAACCCTTAACTTTGAGATAGTGGGCTGACGTTCGACACACTCGATCTTTGTGAATCCACCTTTCATGGGAGGTGTCCCCCAAGTCTCTGGACGGTTGTGGGGCCTAGCGGCGACCGTCAAAGCATTCAGTTTCGCTCCAGTAGTAGGCCTTTATTGACTAAATTGTAACATTACGACCTATGTGATTTCGGCATAACTTTTGAACCCTTAAGTTTGAGCGAGTGGGCTGACATTCGACACACTCGGTCGTTGTGAATCCACCTTTCAGATGAGGTCTCTTCCAACCCTCTCGGAGGTCGTGCGGCCAAAAGCCTAGCTTCAAAGCATTCCGTTTCGCTCCAGTAGTTGGCCTTTATTGACTAAATTGTAACATGACGACCTATGTGATTTCGGCAGAACTTTTGAACCCTTAAGTTTGAGCTAGTGGGCTGACGTTTGACACACTCGATCTTTGTGAATCTTCCTTTCAGGGGAGGTCTCCCCCAAGTCTCTGGACGGTTGTGCGGCCGAGCGGCGACCGTCAAAGCATTCAGTTTCGCTCCAGTAGTAGGCCTTTATTGACTAAATTGTAAGATGACGACCTATGTGATTTCGGCAGAACTTTTGAACCCTTAAGTTTGAGCGAGTGGGCTGACGTTCGACACACTCGATCTTTGTGAATCCACCTTTAAGGGGAGGTCTCCCCCAAGTCTCTGGACGGTTGTGGTTCCGAGCGGCGACCGTCAAAGCATTTTGTTACGCTCCAGTAGTAGGCCTTTATTGAGTAAATTGTAACATTACAACCTTTGTGATTTCGGCATAACTTTTGAACCCTTAAGTTTGAGCGAGTGGGCTGACATTCGACACACTCGATCGTTGTGAATCCACCTTTCAGACGAGGTCTTTTACAAGCCTCTCGGAGGTCGTGCGGCCGAAAGGCTTGCGTCAAAGCATTCCTTTTCGCTCCAGTAGTTGGCCTTTATTGACTAAATTGTAACATGACGACCTATGTGATTTCGGCAGAACTTTTGAACCCTTAAGTTTGAGCTAGTGGGCTGACGTTTGACACACTCGATCTTTGTGAATCTACCTTTATGGGGAGGTCTTCCCCAAGTCTCTGGACGGTTGTGGGTCCGAGCGGCGACCGTCAAAGCATTCCGTTACGCTCCAGTAGTAGGCCTTTATTGACTAAATTGTAACATTACGACCTTTGTGATTTCGGCATAACTTTTGAACCCTTAAGTTTGAGCGAGTGGGCTGACATTCGACACACTCGATCGTTGTGAATCCAACTTTCAGATGAGGTCTCTTCCAAGCATCTCGGAGGTCGTGCGGCCAAAAGGCTAGCGTCAAAGCATTCCGTTTGGCTCCAGTAGTAGGCCTTTATTGACTAAATTGTAACATGACAACCTATGTAATTTCGGCAGAACTTTTGAACCCTTAAATTTGAACTAATGGGTTGACGTTCGCCACACTTGATCATTGTGAATCCACCTTTCAGGGGAGGTCGACCCCAAGTCTCTGGACTTTTGTGGGGCCGAGCGGCGACCGTCAAAGCATTCCGTTACGCTCCAGTAGTAGGCCTTTATTGAATAATTTGTAACATTACGACCTATGTGATTTCGGCATAACTTTTGAACCCTTACGTTTGAGCGAGTGGGCTGACATTCGACACACTCGATCGTTGTGAATCCACCTTTCAGACGAGGTCTTTTACAAGCCTCTCGGAGGTCCTGCGGCCGAAAGTCTTGCGTCAAAGCATTCCTTTTCGCTCCAGTAGTAGGCCTTTATTGACTAAATTGTAACATGACGACCTATGTGATTTCGGCAGAACTTTTGAACCCTTAAGTTTGAGCTTGTGGGCTGACGTTCTTCACACTCGAACGTTGTGAATCCACCTTTCAGATGAGGTCTCTTCCAAGCCTCTCGGAGGTCGTGCTGCCGAAAGGCTAGCGTCAAAGCATTCTGTTTCGCTCCAGTAGTAGGCCTTTATTGACTAAATTCTAACATGACAACCTATGTGATTTCGGCAGAACTTTTGAACCCTTAAGTTTGAGCTAGTGGGCTGACGTTCGACACACTCGATCTTTGTGAATCCACCTTTCAGGGGAGGTCTCCCCCAAGTCTCTGGACGGTTGTGGGGCCGAGCGGCGACCATCAAAGCATTCCGTTTCGCTCCAGTAGTAGGCCTTTATTGACTAAATTGTAACATGACGACCTATGTGATTTCGGCAGAACTTTTGAACCCTTAAGTTTGAGCGAGTGGGCTGACGTTCGACATTCTCGATCGATGTGAATCCACCTTTAAGGGGAGGTCTCCCCCAAGTCTCTGGACGGTTGTGGGTCCGAGCGGCGACCGTCAAAGCATTCCGTTACGCTCCAGTAGTAGGCCTTTATTGACTAAATTGTAACATTACGACCTTTGTGATTTCGGCATAACTTTTGAACCCTTAAGTTTGAGCGAGTGGGCTGACATTCGACACACTCGATCGTTGTGAATCCAACTTTCAGATGAGGTCTCTTCCAAGCATCTCGGAGGTCGTGCGGCCAAAAGGCTAGCGTCAAAGCATTCCGTTTGGCTCCAGTAGTAGGCCTTTATTGACTAAATTGTAACATGACAACCTATGTAATTTCGGCAGAATTTTGAACCCTTAAATTTGAACTAATGGGTTGACGTTCGCCACACTCGATCATTGTGAATCCACCTTTCAGGGGAGGTCTCCCCCAAGTCTCTGGACGGTTGTGGGGTCGAGCGGCGACCGTCATAGCATTCCGTTACGCTCCAGTAGTAGACCTTTATTGAATAATTTGTAACATTACGACCTATGTGATTTCGGCATAACTTTTGAACCCTTACGTTTGAGCGAGTGGGCTGACATTCGACACACTCGATCGTTGTGAATCCACCTTTCAGATGAGGTCTCTTCCAAGACTCTCGGAGGTCGTGCGGCCAAAAGCCTAGCGTCAAAGGATTCCGTTTCGCTCCAGTAGTTGGCCTTTATTGACTAAATTGTAACATGACGACCTATGTGATTTCGGCAGAACTTTTGAACCCTTAAGTTTGAGATAGTGGGCTGACGTTCGACACACTCGATCTTTGTGAATCCACCTTTCATGGGAGGTCTCCCCCAAGTCTCTGGACGGTTGTGCGGCCGAGCGGCGACCGTCAAAGCATTCAGTTTCGCTCCAGTAGTAGGCCTTTATTGACTAAATTGTAACATGACAACCTATGTAATTTCGGCAGAATTTTGAACCCTTAAATTTGAACTAATGGGTTGACGTTCGCCACACTCGATCATTGTGAATCCACCTTTCAGGGGAGGTCTCCCCCAAGTCTCTGGACGGTTGTGGGGCCGAGCGGCGACCGTCATAGCATTCCGTTACGCTCCAGTAGTAGACCTTTATTGAATAATTTGTAACATTACGACCTATGTGATTTCGGCATAACTTTTGAACCCTTACGTTTGAGCGAGTGGGCTGACATTCGACACACTCGATCGTTGTGAATCCACCTTTCAGATGAGGTCTCTTCCAAGACTCTCGGAGGTCGTGCGGCCAAAAGCCTAGCGTCAAAGGATTCCGTTTCGCTCCAGTAGTTGGCCTTTATTGACTAAATTGTAACATGACGACCTATGTGATTTCGGCAGAACTTTTGAACCCTTAAGTTTGAGATAGTGGGCTGACGTTCGACACACTCGATCTTTGTGAATCCACCTTTCATGGGAGGTCTCCCCCAAGTCTCTGGACGGTTGTGGGGCCTAGCGGCGACCGTCAAAGCATTCAGTTTCGCTCCAGTAGTAGGCCTTTATTGACTAAATTGTAACATTACGACCTATGTGATTTCGGCATAACTGTTGAACCCTTAAGTTTGAGCGAGTGGGCTGACATTCGACACACTCGGTCGTTGTGAATCCACCTTTCAGATGAGGTCTCTTCCAACCCTCTCGGAGGTCGTGCGGCCAAAAGCCTAGCGTCAAAGCATTCCGTTTCGCTCCAGTAGTTGGCCTTTATTGACTAAATTGTAACATGACGACCTATGTGATTTCGGCAGAACTTTTGAACCCTTAAGTTTGAGCTAGTGGGCTGACGTTTGACACACTCGATCTTTGTGAATCTACCTTTCAGGGGAGGTCTCCCCCAAGTCTCTGGACGGTTGTGCGGCCGAGCGGCGACCGTCAAAGCATTCAGTTTCGCTCCAGTAGTAGGCCTTTATTGACTAAATTGTAAGATGACGACCTATGTGATTTCGGCAGAACTTTTGAACCCTTAAGTTTGAGCGAGTGGGCTGACATTCGACACACTCGATCGTTGTGAATCCACCTTTCAGATGAGGTCTCTTCCAAGACTGTCGGAGGTCGTGCGGCCAAAAGCCTAGCGTCAAAGCATTCCGTTTCGCTCCAGTAGTTGGCCTTTATTGACTAAATTGTAAGATGACGACCTATGTGATTTCGGCAGAACTTTTGAACCCTTAAGTTTGAGCGAGTGGGCTGACATTCGACACACTCGATCGTTGTGAATCCACCTTTCAGATGAGGTCTCTTCCAAGACTGTCGGAGGTCGTGCGGCCAAAAGCCTAGCGTCAAAGCATTCCGTTTCGCTCCAGTAGTTGGCCTTTACTGACTAAATTGTAACATGACGACCTATGTGATTTCGGCAGTACTTTTGAACCCTTAAGTTTGAGCGAGTGGGCTGACGTTCGATATACTCGATCGATGTGAATCCACCTTTAAGGGGAGGTCTCCCCCAAGTCTCTGGACGGTTGTGGGTCCGAGCGGCGACCGTCAAAGCATTCTGTTACGCTCCAGTAGTAGGCCTTTATTGACTAAATTGTAACATTACGACCTTTGTGATTTCGGCATAACTTTTGAACCCTTAAGTTTGAGCGAGTGGGCTGACATTCGACACACTCGATCGTTGTGAATCCAACTTTCAGATGAGGTCTCTTCCAAGCATCTCGGAGGTCGTGCGGACAAAAGGCTAGCGTCAAAGCATTCCGTTTGGCTCCAGTAGTAGGCCTTTATTGACTAAATTGTAACATGACAACCTATGTAATTTCGGCAGACCTTTTGAACCCTTAAATTTGAACTAATGGGTTGACGTTCGCCACACTCGATCATTGTGAATCCACCTTTCAGGGGAGGTCTCCCCCAAGTCTCTGGACGGTTGTGGGGCCGAGCGGCGACCGTCAAAGCATTCTGTTACGCTCCAGTAGTAGGCCTTTATTGAGTAAATTGTAACATTACAACCTTTGTGATTTCGGCATAACTTTTGAACCCTTAAGTTTGAGCGAGTGGGCTGACGTTCGACACACTCGATCGTTGTGAATCCATCTTTCAGACGAGGTCTTTTACAAGCCTCTCGGAATTCGTGCGGCCGAAAGGCTTGCGTCAAAGCATTCCTTTTCGCTCCAGTAGTAGGCCTTTATTGACTAAATTGTAACATGACGACCTATGTGATTTCGGCAGAACTTTTGAACCCTTAAGTTTGAGCTCGTGGGCTGACGTTCTTCACACTCGAACGTTGTGAATCCACCTTTCAGATGAGGTCTCTTCCAAGCCTCTCGGAGGTCGTGCGGCCGAAAGGCTAGCGTCAAAGCATTCTGTTTCGCTCCAGTAGTAGGCCTTTATTGACTAAATTGTAACATGACAACCTATGTAATTTCGGCAGACCTTTTGAACCCTTAAATTTGAACTAATGGGTTGACGTTCGCCACACTCGATCATTGTGAATCCACCTTTCAGGGGAGGTCTCCCCCAAGTCTCTGGACGGTTGTGGGGCCGAGCGGCGACCGTCAAAGCATTCCGTTACGCTCCAGTAGTAGGCCTTTATTGAATAATTTGTAACATTACGACCTATGTGATTTCGGCATAACTTTTGAACCCTTACGTTTGAGCGAGTGGGCTGACATTCGACACACTCGATTGTTGTGAATCCGCCTTTCAGATGAGGTCTCTTCCAAGACTCTCGGAGGTCGTGTGGCCAAAAGCCTAGCGTCAAAGCATTCCGTTTCGCTCCAGTAGTTGGCCTTTATTGACTAAATTGTAACATGACGACCTATGTGATTTCGGCAGAACTTTTGAACCCTTAAGTTTGAGATAGTGGGCTGACGTTCGACACACTCGATCTTTGTGAATCCACCTTTCATGGGAGGTGTCCCCCAAGTCTCTGGACGGTTGTGGGGCCTAGCGGCGACCGTCAAAGCATTCAGTTTCGCTCCAGTAGTAGGCCTTTATTGACTAAATTGTAACATTACGACCTATGTGATTTCGGCATAACTTTTGAACCCTTAAGTTTGAGCGAGTGGGCTGACATTCGACACACTCGGTCGTTGTGAATCCACCTTTCAGATGAGGTCTCTTCCAACCCTCTCGGAGGTCGTGCGGCCAAAAGCCTAGCTTCAAAGCATTCCGTTTCGCTCCAGTAGTTGGCCTTTATTGACTAAATTGTAACATGACGACCTATGTGATTTCGGCAGAACTTTTGAACCCTTAAGTTTGAGCTAGTGGGCTGACGTTTGACACACTCGATCTTTGTGAATCTACCTTTCAGGGGAGGTCTCCCCCAAGTCTCTGGACGGTTGTGCGGCCGAGCGGCGACCGTCAAAGCATTCAGTTTCGCTCCAGTAGTAGGCCTTTATTGACTAAATTGTAAGATGACGACCTATGTGATTTCGGCAGAACTTTTGAACCCTTAAGTTTGAGCGAGTGGGCTGACGTTCGACACACTCGATCTTTGTGAATCCACCTTTAAGGGGAGGTCTCCCCCAAGTCTCTGGACGGTTGTGGTTCCGAGCGGCGACCGTCAAAGCATTCTGTTACGCTCCAGTAGTAGGCCTTTATTGAGTAAATTGTAACATTACAACCTTTGTGATTTCGGCATAACTTTTGAACCCTTAAGTTTGAGCGAGTGGGCTGACATTCGACACACTCGATCGTTGTGAATCCACCTTTCAGACGAGGTCTTTTACAAGCCTCTCGGAGGTCGTGCGGCCGAAAGGCTTGCGTCAAAGCATTCCTTTTCGCTCCAGTAGTTGGCCTTTATTGACTAAATTGTAACATGACGACCTATGTGATTTCGGCAGAACTTTTGAACCCTTAAGTTTGAGCTAGTGGGCTGACGTTTGACACACTCGATCTTTGTGAATCTACCTTTCAGGGGAGGTCTCCCCCAAGTCTCTGGACGGTTGTGCGGCCGAGCGGCGACCGTCAAAGCATTCAGTTTCGCTCCAGTAGTAGGCCTTTATTGAATAAATTGTAAGATGACGACCTATGTGATTTCGGCAGAACTTTTGAACCCTTAAGTTTGAGATAGTGGGCTGACGTTCGACACACTCGATCTTTGTGAATCCAGCTTTAAGGGGAGGTCTCCCCCAAGTCTCTGGACGGTTGTGGGTCCGAGCGGCGACCGTCAAAGCATTCTGTTACGCTCCAGTAGTAGGCCTATATTGAGTAAATTGTAACATTACAACCTTTGTGATTTCGGCAAAACTTTTGAACCCTTAAGTTTGAGCGAGTGGGCTGACATTCGACACACTCGATCGTTGTGAATCCATCTTTCAGACGAGGTCTTTTACAAGCCTCTCGGAATTCGTGCGGCCGAAAGGCTTGCGTCAAAGCATTCCTTTTCGCTCCAGTAGTAGGCCTTTATTGACTAAATTGTAACATGACGACCTATGTGATTTCGGCAGAACTTTTGAACCCTTAAGTTTGAGCGAGTGGGCTGACGTTCGACATACTCGATCGATGTGAATCCACCTTTAAGGGGAGGTCTCCCCCAAGTCTCTGGACGGTTGTGGGGCCGAGCGGCGACCGTCAAAGCATTCAGTTTCGCTCCAGTAGTAGGCCTTTATTGACTAAATTGTAACATTACGACCTTTGTGATTTCGGCATAACTTTTGAACACTTAAGTTTGAGCGAGTGGGCTGACATTCGACACACTCGATCGTTGTGAATCCAACTTTCAGATGAGGTCTCTTCCAAGCATCTCG
>NW_026903208.1:0-8565 GCF_024500385.1 Phyllopteryx taeniolatus
GTGCATTTCATACACAAAATGCAGCCCTATGGGGGGCACAAGTCAGTGCAAACTGTAGGCCGGTCCCAAGCCCGGATAAATGCAGAGGGTTGTGTCAGGAAGGGCATCCGGCTTAAAACCTTGCCAAACAAATATGAGCGTTCATCCAAAGAATTCCATACCGGATCGGTCGTGGCCCGGGTTAACAACGTCCGCCACCGGCGCCGTCAACCTGCAGGGCGCTGTTGGAAATTCAGCTACTGTGGGTCGAAGTCGAAGTCAAAGAAGAAGAAGAAGAAGAGGTGGAAAGCGGGTTCTTCGGCAGAAAGAGAAGAGGAAAACACAGAGCCTAGAACTGAATGTGGGGACTTTGAATGTTGGGACTATGACAGGAAAATCTCGGGAGTTGGTTGACATGATGATTAGGAGAAAGGTTGATATATTGTGTGTCCAGGAGACCAGGTGGAAAGGCAGTAAGGCTAGAAGTTTAGGGGCAGGGTTTAAATTATTTTACCATGGTGTAGATGGGAAGAGAAATGGAGTCGGGGTTATATTAAAAGAAGAGTTGGCTAAGAATGTCTTGGAGGTGAAAAGAGTGTCAGATCGAGTGATGAGGCTGAAATTTGAAATTGAGGGTGTTATGTGTAATGTGATTAGTGGCTATGCCCCACAGGTAGGATGTGACCTAGAGGTGAAAGAGAAATTCTGGAAGGAGCTAGATGATGTAGTTCTGAGCATCCCAGACAGAGAGAGAGTCGTAATTGGTGCAGATTGTAATGGACATGTTGGTGAAGGTAATAAGGGTGATGAAGAAGTGATGGGTAAGTACGGTATCCAGGAAAGGAACTTGGAAGGACAGATGGTGGTAGACTTTGCAACGAGGATGCAAATGGCTGTAGTGAACACTTTTTTCCAGAAGAGGCACGAACATAGGGTGACCTACAAGAGCGGAGGTAGAAGCACACAGGTGGATTACATCTTGTGCAGACGATGTAATCTGAAGGAGGTTACCAACTGTAAGGTAGTGGTAGGGGAGAGTGTGGCTAGACAGCATAGGATGGTGGTGTGTAAGATGACTCTGGTGGTGGGGAGGAAAATTAGGAAGACAAAGGCAGAGAAGAGAACCATGTGGTGGAAGCTGAGACAGGACGATTGTTGTGCAGCTTTTCGGGAAGAGGTGATACAGGCTCTCGGTGGACGGGAAGAGCTTCCAGAAGACTGGACCACTGCAGCCAAGGTGATCAGAGAAGCAGGCAGGAGAGTAATTGGTGTATCATCTGGCAGGAAAGGAGAGAAGGAGACTTGGTGGTGGAACCTCACAGTACAGGAAATCATACAAGGAAAACGGTTAGCTAAGAAGAAGTGGGACACTGAGAGGACCGAGGAGAGGCGAAAGGAATACATTGAGATGCGACACAGGGCAAAGGTAGAGGTGGCAAAGGCAAAACAAGAGGCATATGATGACATGTATGGCAGGTTGGACACTAAAGAAGGAGAAAAGGATCTATACAGGCTGGCCAGACAGAGGGATAGAGATGGGAAGGATGTGCAGCAGGTTAGGGTGATTAAGGATAGAGATGGAAATATGTTGACTGGTGCCAGCAGTGTGCTAGGTAGATGGAAAGAATACTTCGAGGAGTTGATGAATGAGGAAAATGATAGAGAAGGGAGAGTAGAAGAGGCAAGTGTGGTGGACCAGGAAGTGGCAATGATTAGTAAGGGGGAAGTTAGAAAGGCATTAAAGAGAATGATAAATGGAAAGGCAGTTGGTCCGGATGACATTCCTGTGGAGGTATGGAAGCATCTAGGAGAGGTGGCTGTGGAGTTTTTGACCAGCTTGTTCAATAGAATTCTAGTGCGTGAGAAGATGCCTGAGGAATGGAGGAAAAGTGTACTGGTGCCCATTTTTAAGAACAAAGGTGATGTGCAGAGCTGTGGCAACTATAGAGGAATAAAGTTGATGAGCCACACAATGAAGTTATGGGAAAGAGTAGTGGAGGCTAGACTCAGGACAGAAGTGAGTATTTGCGAGCAACAGTATGGTTTCATGCCTAGAAAGAGTACCACAGATGCATTATTTGCCTTGAGGATGTTGATGGAAAAGTACAGAGAAGGTCAGAAGGAGCTACATTGTGTCTTTGTAGATCTAGAGAAAGCCTATGACAGAGTACCCAGAGAGGAACTGTGGTACTGCATGCGGAAGTCTGGAGTGGCAGAGAAGTATGTTAGAATAATACAGGACATGTACGAGGGCAGCAGAACAGCGGTGAGGTGTGCTGTCGGTGTGACAGAAGAATTTAAGGTGGACGTGGGACTGCATCAGGGATCAGCCCTGAGCCCCTTCCTTTTTGCAGTGGTGATGGATAGGCTGACAGATGAGGTTAGACTGGAATCCCCGTGGACCATGATGTTTGCAGATGACATTGTGATCTGCAGTGAAAGCAGGGAGCAGCTGGAGGAACAGTTAGAAAGATGGAGGCATGCACTGGAAAGAAGAGGAATGAAGATTAGCCGAAGTAAAACAGAATATATGTGCATGAATGAGAGGGGTGGTGGGGGAAGAATGAGGCTACAGGGAGAAGAGATGGCAAGGGTAGAGGACTTTAAATACTTGGGGTCAACCGTCCAGAGCAATGGTAAGTGTGGTCAGGAAGTGAAGAAACGGGTCCAAGCAGGTTGGAACGGGTGGAGGAAGGTGTCAGGTGTGTTATGTGACAGAAGAGTCTCTGCTCTGATGAAGGGCAAAGTTTATAAAACAGTGGTGAGGCCAGCCATGATGTATGGATTAGAGACAGTGGCACTGAAGAGAATGCAGGAGATAGGCTCTCATGGGAAAGGATGACGCGCAGTGGCGACCCCTAACGGGACAAGCCGAAAGGAAAAGAAGAAGAAGTGCATTTCATACACAAGCTAACTTAATGTGCTTTACATGACTAAAAGCATTTGTAAAAAAAAGCAACAAAACAGCTTATAAACATTTAAACCATGCTAAATTACCACACACCTAAATCACTATTGAACACACAGTGTTCATTGTCATTAACCAATTATCAGTGAAGAGCATGAGCACATTCCCCCAATAGCAGAAATTATGCAGTTGAGATTCTCACATTTGGGGAATTGGCAGGGGTCAGCACAACCAGAGTGCAAAGGCTGAACCTCAACCTGGGTGAACCACCTTCTTGATCATGGTGTCGCTCTTGCCGGGTAAGTATGAGTTGGTCTCGGCGCGAGCACGCAAGTCATTCACGCGCACGCTATGTCAAGCGAAGGTGTCATCTTCAGCATGTGAACAACCACACACACAACGGGCAAGCCGGAACATACACTAGATGAAACGCTACTGTGTGCTAATACATGAAGAAATATGCTTCTTATTTGAGAATTTCAGTTTAAATTGAGACAGTAAACTGATACTGTTAAATATATTCTAGAAGTTATCATTTATTTGCTTAGCTTGCATTAGTATTATGGACGATTTTAGATGTCTCGCCTTCGAAAAGATGACTCAGCATCATCCGATGGAAGGGCGCCTGGACCAAGGACGTGATCGGATGTGGTCGGGGACGTGACAGGTGTTGGTCCAATGTTTTGTGTTGTGTCTTATTGTTTAGAACATTATGTCTGGGAAAAACCCTCCTATTTTCAAATAAATGCAGGAGCGACGGGAGAGATTGGTTAGAGCGTGTTGAGAGGCTGTGATCTGAACAATCTCCCATACGCCCTCCTCATGAGAAAAAGAAACCAGCGTCTTCATTCCTTTTGTGTCTATTTTTTATAATGTTGGGTAAGATAAATCCAACATTAAATTGGTCCTTCGAGCCGGATGTCAACACACCCGAGGATTCCAGTTGTGGAGCCGACTTCCAGTTAAGAGACCGTGGCCACGGCAAGTAAGACCCTTTACGGGACTGGTCTTCGTTCTCCTCAACTGGGATCTGAAGGTTGACGACAATCCACAGGATTGAAGACGACTGGTGAGTTAAATTTAAATTTTTTTTTTAGGAAAAAGGACGCCAGAGTCCAGAAATTCCGCGAGGACGGCGGAGTCCTGTACGTACTTAAATTCCGTGTTTAATAAACCCTGTGAATACTAGTCAATGGCGGGTAGAATAAAGAAACTAGGAAAGTTTCGTGGCGTCGTAGTTAAATTCCGTATAGGATGGCGGAGTCCTCTAATGAGCTGTTGACAGACGTAGTTAAATTCCGTATGGGACGGCGGAGTCCTCTGACGAGCCAGTGTGAATGAAAACTGTTTGAATGAGAGTGTAAATGGGAAATGGGAAACCACTAGGTTTTTCATTCCATACCAAAACAGTGGGAAAGTAAACGGTGGACTTTTGTGGATGCAAAGGCAAGAATTCTCCACTCGAAAGAGTTGAAGTGAGAATTACCACAGAAAGTAAATTTGAATCACCGTCCTACTGAAAAGAAACAGTGTTCTAGACTACCCTAGGTAGTATTACACTGAACCAAATTCTTTCAAATGGGGAAAGGAAGTAGTAAAATAAAAAACAGGAATACACTGCAGTGTAAAGGTTGGAGGTTCATTAAATTAAATTTAAAAGAAAAAAAGAAACAGGATCCTGATAAAATTTTATATTTAGAGACAGGGATAACCGAACACGGCTTTAATGGTTGGTTAAATACACAAAAAATAGCCGCGTTGCAGGAATCAAATTATATAAAAAATAAAAGACAAGCCACCGTTAAACGTGGGAAAGGCTGTTGTCTGCAGCCTTGGAGCTTATCACAAAAATAGAAGATAAAAAAGAATGTGATGAGCTGCAGTAATACAGAGCATGCGTACCAAACCCACGCACATTGTTAAATTCATTAAGACCAGACGCTACTGTGTTTACAGTAGTGGACATTAATGCATTAATGCATTAATGCATTCTTTTCAGTACCAATAGAAAATAACAGTCAATTTTGGTTTGCATTCACATTTGAGAAAAAAAAAAAATATATATATACATTTACTAGATTACCGCAAGGTTACTGTGAAAGTCTAACTAATTATTCACAAGTTATGACAACACGCATGTCTTCTGGCATCTACAGATGGAGAGACATGCAAGGATTCATTGACTTTACTGCATCATCTAACAGAAGAGGGACATAAAGTTAACAAAAAATAAATTGCAATGATGTAAAAGACAAGTTAAATATCTAGGCCATAATTTAAGTATAGGAGGAAAGACTATATTAGAAGACAGGAGAGCTATAGTCTTAAAAAATCCTAAACCACAGACGAAGAAACATATAATAATCATTTTTAGGTCTGACAAATTATTGTAGAGCATGGATTCCAAACTATGCAAAAATTGTTGCACCATTGTCAAAATTAATATATGAAAACAACCTTAAAATTACATCACCTGTTTAATGGAGTACAGAGGCAGAAAAGGCCTTCTGTGACATTAAACAACATTTGGTGTCCAGTGCTGCGCTAGGCCTTCCAAATTTAATGATAAAACATTCATTCAAATGGTAGATTGTAAAAGCTATTGCATGACCTCCGTACTTACACAACAATACGGTGATAAGCTAAGACCAATAGCTTATTTTTCAACTAGAGAGCAGTTCACCCTAAAGGTCCCACATACAGTGTCTGCTCTCCTATTGCAAATCACCTGCAAGACATTTATCTTGCATTGCCATCTTGCTATCAGAACCACATTAGACTGTTGAGCGATGCACAACCTTAAATCCAGCCACACTAATACCCTTACTTGATGAAGGCACGCAGCATGATTGACAGGAATTGGCTGAACAAGCTGCTGAATTAGTAGCATTAATCGAGGCATGCAAACTAATGATAAATAAAGATGGTACAATCTATACTGATAGCCAATATGAGTATTCCACAACAAGAACGCAATTATTGGGAAAAACAAAGTGCAAAACTACAAAATGAAATTTACATTAGCACAGGAAAAAAAAAAAAAAAAAAACTATTCAAATGGGCTGCTATATTGAGACATGCTGTGTCACGTCTCAACCGGAGGGATGGTGGCACAGATAGATTGACACTTTACAGCCCTAAAAAATAGCAGAAAGAAACACGTGGGTTCATTTAACACACTGTAAGAGTCATTTCAGCTGAGTACTCAAATAGGGAAGGTGAGCAAAAGTCTGATAACGGAGCGGGAGCAGATGTGTAGATTCTGAAAACGCTTGCTGGTCAGTGAAGAAAAAAGACACCAACCCTTTTAGTGAGAACTCAGCAGAAAGGCACACCCACGTTGGTTATGAGATTCGATAAGTTGTTACGTAGCAACTTTGGCTACTATGATGTTGGTTTTGTTTTTGTGGTACATGGGACGTCCCACCCTCAATGATAAAACCCATTTTTTAGATAGAAAATCACCTACCAACTGGACCAATATGACGAACCCAATAATAATAATAAAAAATTTTTTTTGAATCATTAACTCGTATCAAAAGGAGTACAGCTGATGATCAAAATTGTGGGCATGGCCTCCAAATGCGGCAAAACGGTTTAATATTTTGTGCCCCCAAAATCAAGCTGCTTTAATCCTAATTCCATATGCGGCTCTCACCAATGATGCTCAAGAGAATGGGCAGAATTGGGGATTTAGATATGACTGGTATGCAACTATAGGTTTTGAATGGAAACACCTTATTGGTGAAACAGGTTATGATTGGTCCAGTTGGTCAAAAAGAACAGCAAAAGAACAAAGAAAGAAGTTTAACATAAGCAAAACGGCCCATAGTTTAATATTGAAATACAAGTCACCCAATGTGTTTGATAGTGAGCTTGTGGGCCTATTCTGGTGGAAAAGATCCCCACTTCCAAGTAGTATTGTGTTATAGGAACCGTGTTAAACCAAAAATGCCATTGAAAACTTCAAAGAAAGGTAGACAAATTTTAATGGTTAACAACATAACTACTGATGATTGGTTCCTTGTTGTCACAGGAGTTTCAGGACAAAATAACAATTGGTTACTATTGATGGAACAAGCAGCAAATGTAGCGAGAAAAGATTGTGTTGTTTGCATGGGTCCCAGGCCTTTGTTGCGCATAGTTCCGGCATAATTATCACAAGATTGTATTATTCCATTTGCACACTGATTGAGGAGCATCTGCAACATTTGCACAACCATTGTCCCAGATTATCGCACTACTCGTCACTTTAAACCGCATACACTCCTTGAAGTCTCAGCGCCCTTTGCACAATGATCTTTGCACCGGACTATTGCGATATTAGTCATTCAAACTGCTGCTAGAGGACTGCATCTTTTTGCACAATTATTTTTTGTCAATGTCTTTATGTCTCCAAAGTGTTCTGTAAATTGACTGTCTGTTGTACTAGAGCGGCTCCAACTACCGGAGACAAATTCCTTGTGTGTTTTGGACATACTTGACAAAAAAGAGATTTATCCTGGCAGAGGCAAAATTATCCAACATAAAACATACATGGTGTTCCTCGTGGGGTTCCTAATCAATACAAATTAGCTGACCAAGTTGCAGGAGGATTTGAATACTTCATATGCTGTTGGTGTACGATTAATAAAAATGTTGATGGGATAAACTATATCCACTTCAATGTACAGAGATTAGGAAATTGGACTCAGAGTGGGTTGGAAGCTGTGCACGAGCAGCTCAAGGACGTTCCAAAGACCGCATAGCTGTCGACATGCTCCTCGCAAGAGAGGGAGGTGTTTGCGGTATGTTTGGAGAACAAACAATACTGCTTCAGATGGCAGCTTGACCAGAGCCATCGATGGTCTACGGACCCTCAATCAACACTCCTTGTGAAACAGCTGAATGGACGTTTTTGGTAAATATAAAACCCTAATTTCACCAATATTGATATCAATTGCTGTTTTTGCAGCCATTCTGACATTGTGTGGATGTTGTTGTATCCCATGCATTCGGGCATTAATCAGTAAATTAATCACCACAGCCATAACCCACATGGAACCGTATGGAGCAGATTTATCCTTTATTGGAGGTTGATAATAATGACGATGATGATGATGATGTTGTTTTACCTGATTTGTTTCCTGATCCAGGTGATTACGATGTTTAAACTACAACATTCATGTATGACAAGTTTAAGTGTAAATGTATTTGTTTCATAAAAATGATTCTACAATTAAAAATCGAAATGAAGTGACTGTAAGATGATATGAGAATTTGTGCAAATACATGATAAACAGGAGGGAAATGTTAAATATATTCTAGAAGTTATCATTTATTTGCTTAGCTTGCATTAGTATTATGGACGATTTTAGATGTCTCGCCTTCGAAAAGATGACTCAGCATCATCCGATGGAAGGGCGCCTGGACCAAGGACGTGATCGGATGTGGTCGGGGACGTGACAGGTGTTGGTCCAATGTTTTGTGTTGTGTCTTATTGTTTAGAACATTATGTCTGGGAAAAACCCTCCTATTTTCAAATAAATGCAGGAGCGACGGGAGAGATTGGTTAGAGCGTGTTGAGAGGCTGTGATCTGAACAATCTCCCATACGCCCTCCTCATGAGAAAAAGAAACCAGCGTCTTCATTCCTTTTGTGTCTATTTTTTATAATGTTGGGTAAGATAAATCCAACAG
>NW_026903209.1:0-8466 GCF_024500385.1 Phyllopteryx taeniolatus
CTTTGTGAATCCACCTTTCAGATGAGGTCTCTTCCAAGCCTCTCGGAGGTCGTGCGGCCGAAACACGAGCGTCGAAGCATTCCGTTTCGCTCCAGTCGTAGGCCTTTATTGACTAAATTCTAACATGACGACCTGTCTGATTTCGGCAGAACTTTTGAACCCTTAAGTTTGAGCTCGTCGGCTGACGTTCGACACACTCGATCGTTGTGAATCCACCTTTCAGATGAGGTCTCTTCCATGCCTCTCGGACTTCGTGCGGCCGAGTGGCGACCGTCAAAGCATTTCGTTTCGCTCCAGTAGTAGGCCTATATTGACTAAATTGTAACATGACGACCTATGTGATTTCGGCAGAACTTTTGAACCCTTAAGTTTGAGCTAGTGGGCTGACGTTCGACACAATCGATCGTTGTGAATCCACCTTTCAGATGAGGCCTCTTCCAAGCCTCTCGGACTTCGTGCAAGCCGAGCGGCGACCGTCGAAGCATTCAATTTCGCTCCAGTAGTAGGCCTTTATTGACTAAATTGTAACATGACGACCTATGTGATTTCGGCAGAACTTTTGAACCCTTAAGTTTGAGCTAGTAGGCTGTCGTTCGACACACTCGATCGTTGTGAATCCACCTTTCAGATGAGGTCTCTTCCAAGCCTCTCGGACTTCGTGCGGCCGAGCGGCGACCGTCAAAGCATTTCGTTTCGCTCCAGTAGTATGCCTATATTGACTAAATTGTAACATGACGACCTATGTGATTTCGGGAGAACTTTTGAACCCTTAAGTTTGGGCTAGTGGGCTGACGTTCGACACACCCGATCGTTGTGAATCCACCTTTCAGATGAGGTCTCTTCCAAGCCTCTCGGACTTCGTGTGGCCGAGCGGCCACCGTCGAAGCATTCCGTTTCGCTCCAGTCGTAGGCCTTTATTGACTAAATTGTAACATGACGACCTATGTGATTTCGGCAGAACTTTTGAACCCTTAAGTTTGAGCTCGTCGGCTGACGTTCGACACACTCGATCGTTGTGAATCCACCTTTCAGATGAGGTCTCTTCCAAGCCTCTCGGACTTCGTGCGGCCGAGCGGCCACCGTCGAAGCATTCCGTTTCGCTCCAGTCGTAGGCCTTTATTGACTAAATTCTAACATGACGACCTATCTGATTTCGGCAGAACTTTTGAACCCTTAAGTTTGAGCTCGTCGGCTGACGTTCGACACACTCGATCGTTGTGAATCCACCTTTCAGATGAGGTCTCTTCCAAGCCTCTCGGACTTCGTGCGGCCGAGCGGCGACCGTCAAAGCATTTCGTTTCGCTCCAGTAGTAGGCCTATATTGACTAAATTGTAACATGACGACCTATGTGATTTCGGCAGAACTTTTGAACCCTTAAGTTTGATCTAGTGGGCTGACGTTCGACACAATCGATCGTTGTGAATCCACCTTTCAGATGAGGCCTCTTCCAAGCCTCTTGGACTTCGTGCGGGCCGAGCGGCGACTGTCGAAGCATTCAATTTCACTCCAGTAGTAGGCCTTTATTGACTAAATTGTAACATGACGACCTATGTGATTTCGGCAGAAGTTTTGAACCCTTAAGTTTGAGCTAGTAGGCTGTCGTTCGACACACTCGATCGTTGTGAATCCACCTTTCAGATGAGGTCCCTTCCAAGCCTCTCGGACTTCGTGCGGCCGAGCGGCGACCGTCGAAGCATTCCGTTTCGCTCCAGTAGTAGGCCTTTATTGACTAAATTGTAACGTGACGACCTATGTGATTTCGGCAGAACTTTTGAACCCTTAAGTTTGAGCTAGTAGGCTGACATTCAACACACTCGATCGTTGCGAATCCCCCTTTCAGATGAGGTCTCTTCCAAGCCTCTCGAAGGTCGTGCGGCCGAAACACGAGCGTCGAAGCATTCCGTTTCGCTCAAGTCGTAGGCCTTTATTGACTAAATTCTAACATGACGACCTATCTGATTTCGGCAGAACTTTTGAACTCTTAAGTTTGAGCTAGTGGGCTGACGTTCGACACAATCGATCGTTGTGAATCCACCTTTCAGATGAGGCCTCTTCCAAGCCTCTTGGACTTCGTGCGGCCGAGCGGTGACCGTCGAAGCATTCAATTTCGCTCCAGTTGTAGGCCTTTATTGACTAAATTGTAACATGACGAACTATGTGATTTCGGCAGAACCTTTGAACCCTTAAGTTTGAGCTAGTAGGCTGTCGTTCGACACACTCGATCGTTGTGAATCCACCTTTCAGATGAGGTCTCTTCCAAGCCTCTCGGACTTCGTGCGGCCGAGCGGACACCGTCGAAGCATTCCGTTTCGCTCCAGTCGTAGGCCTTTATTGACTAAATTCTAACATGACGACCTGTGATTTCGGCAGAACTTTTGAACCCTTAAGTTTGAGCTAGTAGGCTGTCGTTCGACACACTCGATCGTTGTGAATCCACCTTTCAGATGAGGTCTCTTCCAAGCCTCTCGGACTTCGTGTGGCCGAGCGGCCACCGTCGAAGCATTCCGTTTCGCTCCAGTCGTAGGCCTTTATTGACTAAATTGTAACATGACGACCTATGTGATTTCGGCAGAACTTTTGAACCCTTAAGTTTGAGCTCGTCGGCTGACGTTCGACACACTCGATCGTTGTGAATCCACCTTTCAGATGAGGCCTCTTCCAAGCCTCTTGGACTTCGTGCGGCCGAGCGGCCACCGTCGAAGCATTCCGTTTCGCTCCAGTCGTAGGCCTTTATTGACTAAATTCTAACATGACGACCTATCTGATTTCGGCAGAACTTTTGAACCCTTAAGTTTGAGCTCGTCGGCTGACGTTCGACACACTCGATCGTTGTGAATCCACCTTTCAGATGAGGTCTCTTCCAAGCCTCTCGGACTTCGTGCGGCCGAGCGGCGACCGTCAAAGCATTTCGTTTCGCTCCAGTAGTAGGCCTATATTGACTAAATTGTAACATGACGACCTATGTGATTTCGGCAGAACTTTTGAACCCTTAAGTTTGAGCTAGTAGGCTGACGTTCGACACAATCGATCGTTGTGAATCCACCTTTCAGATGAGGCCTCTTCCAAGCCTCTTGGACTTCGTGCGGGCCGAGCGGCGACTGTCGAAGCATTCAATTTCACTCCAGTAGTAGGCCTTTATTGACTAAATTGTAACATGACGACCTATGTGATTTCGGCAGAAGTTTTGAACCCTTAAGTTTGAGCTAGTAGGCTGTCGTTCGACACACTCGATCGTTGTGAATCCACCTTTCAGATGAGGTCCCTTCCAAGCCTCTCGGACTTCGTGCGGCCGAGCGGCGACCGTCGAAGCATTCCGTTTCGCTCCAGTAGTAGGCCTTTATTGACTAAATTGTAACGTGACGACCTATGTGATTTCGGCAGAACTTTTGAACCCTTAAGTTTGAGCTAGTAGGCTGACATTCGACACACTTGATCGTTGTGAATGCACCTTTCAGATGAGGTCTCTTCCAATCCTCTCGAAGGTCGTGCGGCCGAAACACGAGCGTCGAAGCATTCCGTTTCGCTCAAGTCGTAGGCCTTTATTGACTAAATTCTAACATGACGACCTATCTGATTTCGGCAGAACTTTTGAACTCTTAAGTTTGAGCTAGTGGGCTGACGTTCGACACAATCGATCGTTGTGAATCCACCTTTCAGATGAGGCCTCTTCCAAGCCTCTTGGACTTCGTGCGGCCGAGCGGTGACCGTCGAAGCATTCAATTTCGCTCCAGTTGTAGGCCTTTATTGACTAAATTCTAACATGACGACCTGTCTGATTTCGGCAGAACTTTTGAACCCTTAAGTTTGAGCTAGTGGGCTGACGTTCGACACACTCGATCGTTGTGAATCCACCTTTCAGATGAGGTCTCTTCCAAGCCTCTCAGACTTCGTGCGGCCGAGCGGCGACCGTCAAAGCATTTCGTTTCGCTCCAGTAGTAGGCCTATATTGACTAAATTGTAACATGACGACCTATGTGATTTCGGCAGAACTTTTGAACCCTTAAGTTTGAGCTAGTGGGCTGACGTTCGACACAATCGATCGTTGTGAATCCACCTTTCAGATGAGGCCTCTTCCAAGCCTCTTGGACTTCGTGCGGGCCGGGCGGCGACCGTCGAAGCATTCAATTTCACTCCAGTAGTAGGCCTTTATTGACTAAATTGTAACATGACGACCTATGTGATTTCGGCAGAACTTTTGAACCCTTAAGTTTGAGCTAGTGGGCTGACGTTCGACACAATCGATCGTTGTGAATACACCTTTCAGATGAGGTCTCTTCCAAGCCTCTCGGACTTCGTGCGGCCGAGCGGCGACCGTCAAAGCATTTCGTTTCGTTCCAGTAGTAGGCCTATATTGACTAAATTGTAACATGACGACCTATGTGATTTCGGCAGAACTTTTGAACCCTTAAGTTTGAGCTAGTGGGCTGACGTTCGACACAATCGATCGTTGTGAATCCACCTTTCAGATGAGGCCTCTTCCAAGCCTCTTGGACTTCGTGCGGGCCGAGCGGCGACCGTCGAAGCATTCAATTTCGCTCCAGTAGTAGGCCTTTATTGACTAAATTCTAACATGACGACCTGTGATTTCGGCAGAACTTTTGAACCCTTAAGTTTGAGCTAGTAGGCTGACATTCGACACACTCGATCGTTGTGAATCTACCTTTCAGATGAGGTCTCTTCCAAGCCTCTCGGAGGTCGTGCGGCCGAAACACGAGCGTCGAAGCATTCCGTTTCGCTCAAGTTGTAGGCCTTTATTGACTAAATTCTAACATGACGACCTATCTGATTTCGGCAGAACTTTTGAACTCTTAAGTTTGAGCTAGTGGGCTGACGTTCGACACAATCGATCGTTGTGAATCCACCTTTCAGATGATGTCTCTTCCAAGCCTCTCGGACTTCGTGCGGCCGAGCGGACACCGTCGAAGCATTCCGTTTCGCTCCAGTCGTAGGCCTTTATTGACTAAATTCTAACATGACGACCTGTGATTTCGGCAGAACTTTTGAACCCTTAAGTTTGAGCTAGTAGGCTGACATTCGACACACTCGATCGTTGTGAATCCACCTTTCAGATGAGGTCTCTTCCAAGCCTCTCGGAGGTCGTGCGGCCGAAACACGAGCGTCGAAGCATTCCGTTTCGCTCCAGTCGTAGGCCTTTATTGACTAAATTCTAACATGACGACCTGTCTGATTTCGGCAGAACTTTTGAACCCTTAAGTTTGAGCTAGTGGGCTGACGTTCGACACAATCGATCGTTGTGAATCCACCTTTCAGATGAGGTCTCTTCCAAGCCTCTTGGACTTCGTGCGGTCGAGCGGACACCGTCGAAGCATTCCGTTTCGCTCCAGTCGTAGGCCTTTATTGACTAAATTCTAACATGACGACCTGTGATTTCGGCAGAACTTTTGAACCCTTAAGTTTGAGCTAGTAGGCTGACATTCGACACACACGATCGTTGTGAATCCACCTTTCAGATGAGGTCTCTTCCAAGCCTCTCGGAGGTCGTGCGGCCGAAACACGAGCGTCGAAGCATTCCATTTCGCTCCAGTAGTAGGCCTTTATTGACTAAATTGTAACGTGACGACCTATGTGATTTCGGCAGAACTTTTGAACCCTTAAGTTTGAGCTAGTAGGCTGACATTCAACACACTCGATCGTTGCGAATCCCCCTTTCAGATGAGGTCTCTTCCAAGCCTCTCGAAGGTTGTGCGGCCGAAACACGAGCGTCGAAGCATTCCGTTTCGCTCAAGTCGTAGGCCTTTATTGACTAAATTCTAACATGACGACCTATCTGATTTCGGCAGAACTTTTTAACCCTTAAGTTTGAGCTAGTAGGCTGTCGTTCGACACACTCGATCGTTGTGAATCCACCTTTCAGATGAGGTCTCTTCCAAACCTCTCGGACTTCGTGCGGCCGAGCGGCGACCGTCGAAGCATTCCGTTTCGCTCAAGTCGTAGGCCTTTATTGTCTAAATTCTAACATGACGACCTATCTGATTTCGGCAGAACTTTTGAACTCTTAAGTTTGAGGTAGTGGGCTGACGTTCGACACAATCGATCGTTGTGAATCCACCTTTCAGATGAGGTCTCTTCCAAGCCTCTTGGACTTCGTGCGGCCGAGCGGCGACCGTCGAAGCATTCAATTTCGCTCCAGTTGTAGGCCTTTATTGACTAAATTGTAACATGACGACCTATGTGATTTCGGCAGAACTTTTGAACCCTTAAGTTTGAGCTAGTAGGCTGACATTCAACACACTCGATCGTTGCGAATCCCCCTTTCAGATGAGGTCTCTTCCAAGCCTCTCGGACTTCGTGCGGCCGAGCGGACACCGTCGAAGCATTCCGTTTCGCTCCAGTCGTAGGCCTTTATTGACTAAATTCTAACATGACGACCTGTGAAATCGGCAGAACTTTTGAACCCTTAAGTTTGAGCTAGTAGGCTGACATTCGACACACTCGATCGTTGTGAATCCACCTTTCAGATGAGGTCTCTTCCAAGCCTCTCGGAGGTCGTGCGGCCGAAACACGAGCGTCGAAGCATTCCGTTTCGCTCCAGTCGTAGGCCTTTATTGACTAAATTCTAACATGACGACCTGTCTGATTTCGGCAGAACTTTTGAACCCTTAAGTTTGAGCTCGTCGGCTGACGTTCGACACACTCGATCGTTGTGAATCCACCTTTCAGATTAGGTCTATTCCAAGCCTCTCAGACTTCGTGCGGCCGAGCGGCTCCCGTCAAAGCATTTCGTTTCGCTCCAGTAGTAGGCCTATATTGACTAAAATTGTAACATGACGACCTATGTGATTTCGGCAGAACTTTTGAACCCTTAAGTTTGAGCTAGTGGGCTGACGTTTGACACAATCGATCGTTGTGAATCCACCTTTCAGATGAGGCCTCTTCCAAGCCTCTTGGACTTCGTGCGGGCCGAGCGGCGACCGTCGAAGCATTCAATTTCACTCCAGTAGTAGGCCTTTATTGACTAAATTGTAACATGACGACCTATGTGATTTCGGCAGAACTTTTGAACCCTTAAGTTTGAGCTAGTGGGCTGACGTTCGACACAATCGATCGTTGTGAATACACCTTTCAGATGAGGTCTCTTCCAAGCCTCTCGGACTTCGTGCGGCCGAGCGGCGACCGTCAAAGCATTTCGTTTCGCTCCAGTAGTAGGCCTATATTGACTAAATTGTAACATGACGACCTATGTGATTTCGGCAGAACTTTTGAACCCTTAAGTTTGAGCTAGTGGGCTGACGTTCGACACAATCGATCGTTGTGAATCCACCTTTCAGATGAGGCCTCTTCCAAGCCTCTTGGACTTCGTGCGGGCCGAGCGGCGACCGTCGAAGCATTCAATTTCGCTCCAGTAGTAGGCCTTTATTGACTAAATTGTAACGTGACGACCTATGTGATTTCGGCAGAACTTTTGAACCCTTAAGTTTGAGCTAGTAGGCTGACATTCGACACACTCGATCGTTGTGAATCCACCTTTCAGATGAAGTCCCTTCCAAGCCTCTCAGAGGTCGTGCGGCCGAAACACGAGCGTCGAAGCATTCCGTTTCGCTCAAGTCGTAGGCCTTTATTGACTAAATTCTAACATGACGACCTATCTGATTTCGGCAGAACTTTTGAACTCTTAAGTTTGAGCTAGTGGGCTGACGTTCGACACAATCGATCGTTGTAAATCCGCCTTTCAGATGATGTCTCTTCCAAGCCTCTTGGACATCGTGCGGCCCGAGCGGCGACCGTCGAAGCATTCCGTTTCGCTCCAGTAGTAGGCCTTTATTGACTAAATTGTAACATGACGACCTATGTGATTTCGGCAGAACTTTTGAACCCTTAAGTTTGAGCTAGTGGGCTGACGTTCGACACAATCGATCGTTGTGAATCCGCCTTTCAGATGAGGCCTCTTCCAAGCCTCTTGGACTTCGTGCGGGCCGAGCGGCGACCGTCGAAGCATTCAATTTCGCTCCAGTAGTAGGCCTTTATTGACTAAATTCTAACATGACGACCTGTGATTTCGGCAGAACTTTTGAACCCTTAAGTTTGAGCTAGTAGGCTGACATTCGACACACTCGATCGTTGTGAATCTACCTTTCAGATGAGGTCTCTTCCAAGCCTCTCGGAGGTCGTGCGGCCGAAACTACGAGCGTCGAAGCATTCCGTTTCGCTCAAGTCGTAGGCCTTTATTGACTAAATTCTAACATTACGACCTATCTGATTTCGGCAGAACCTTTTGAACTCTTAAGTTTGAGCTAGTGGGCTGACGTTCGACACAATCGATCGTTGTGAATCCACCTTTCAGATGATGTCTCTTCCAAGCCTCTTCGGACTTCGTGCGGTCCGAGCGGACACCGTCGAAGCATTCCGTTTCGCTCCAGTCGTAGGCCTTTATTGACTAAATTCTAACATGACGACCTGTGATTTCGGCAGAACTTTTGAACCCTTAAGTTTGAGCTAGTAGGCTG
>NW_026903210.1:0-8463 GCF_024500385.1 Phyllopteryx taeniolatus
AATGTCTGCTGGTTTTAGTTTGCATTGTTCGATAGCGCCTACCTGAGGGAAGGAGATGGAATAGGTGTTGACCAGAATGTAAAGGGTCCAAGAGGATTTTGCGGGCCCTTGTCTTAGTCCTTACAGCATGCAAGTCCTCAAGAGTGGGTAGTGGGTACCGATATTGTTTTTCGGCAGCCTTGGCTGTCCGTTGCAGTCTGATTTTGTGCTTCTTTGTGGCAGCACCAAACCAGACTGTAATGTAATAACACAGAACCGATTCAATGACTGCTGTGTAGAACTGCCTCAACAGCTCCTGTGGTAGGCCGTGCTTCCTCAGAAGCCGCAGGAAGCACATCCTCTGTTGGGCCTTTTTCAGGATGGAGTTGCTGTTGGTCTCCCCCTTTTCAGGTCCTGAGAAACTGTAATTCCCAGGAACTTGAAGGTATCGATGGTTGACACAGGGCAGTTGGACAGTGTGAGGGACATCTGTGGCAAAGGAAGCATTTTTAAATTCTGTTTTGCTTTCTTCTGCTGCCTTATACTACATGTTCCCTGCTTTCTTCCTTTTTTGTGGTCTAATGGGGAGAATCTATCACAGTGAGACCTCAGACAGTTTTTTTTTTTTTTTTTTTTTACTACACATTTACACATTAAATGGCTCTCTTGTGGCACACAACTATTTGAACCTTATGCAGTGTAACCTTCCATTCCCATGTGTAATGTGTGCCACAGCAGGTTTCCCATCAGTCATCAGGACATTGTGCATTATGAACAATGAGACACAGGGCAACATATTGGAACTTCACTCATCAAATGAGTCACACATGCACAGATGTACATAGTAAGCTCACAGGACATCAATAACAATGGTGCATCCTTGAATCGTTTGAGAATGATGAATTTGATGTCTTTGTTCACTGTTTTACCCTGTAGGCAACAATTACCTTGAGCATGACTCATGGAGATGGACAATTACACAGCGGTCTATACAAAACGAACAAACTTTAATGAGGAATGAGCAGTGTTACCTGTTTGTGTCGCGTGTTTTGTCAATCAAGACTTTCTTGCAAACAAAAAACACCACACAGCAATGAATCACAAACAGCGACGACCCATATTAATACTGAAATAACAGTTTATCACAGCGATGTATCCAGAAAGTATGTTGAAGCAGGTTAGTGCTCATAAAACAAAGTATAGACTTTGCAGTGAGATGCTTGATTTGAGACTAAGTTCAGTTTTGTGGAATGTGATCCATTTGAACTGCAACCACAATTCAGTGGTACCTCAAAGATAAAAAAGTGTCATGGAATGGATTGTAGTTGAACTTTAACATACTGTATATTTTTCCCATATGAAATAGGAATAATCTTTCTGCATATTCATGGCTGAAACGCAAAATCTCCTGGCTGCAGGATTTACTGATTGCCTCATTTCACCTTGGAGGGTCAGAACAGGGAAGGATGCTCATATACTGGAAATAGTCTATCTGCAAAATAATCCATACATTTTCAGATGGAAGGTTTTGCATTTTGAACATTGATCTGTTGGTATTTACTCATTAAGATCCACATTGCCCCCGAACAAATAAAGCAAACTTTTGATAAATTACTGTACCTGTCATAATGTGTTGACATGAAATAAATTATCTGCTGGATCCGAATATGCATCACAGTTTTATGGGTTGTTCCCTTTTCTAGGGCAGGGGTTGGCAACATTGTCTTTTAAGACTTAATGGTTAAATAATTGTCATTTTAAATAATAAACACTTTTTTGAGCCTAATATAGCCTTTATGTTGGGATGATGTGTGAGATATTAGCTCAAGATCGCTTGCTAGCAAGCTAGCAAAATATCACTGTTGAAGATGATGAAAAGAGAAATTGAGAGCAAATGTAGGAAGTACAAAGAATAGTGGAACGAAAGGTATGCGTTCATCCTACCTGCGTTTATAAATGTCAAGCCAACTTGTCTCATCTGCAATGAGGTTGCAGTCAGGACGTGAGCTCCAGAGATGCGGTTGGGGGATGGGTGAAAGTTCTAGAAAGTCAACCATCACTGCAGCCCTCCACCAGTCAGGGCTTAATGGGAGAGTGGCCCGACGGAAGCCTCTCCTCAGTGCAAGACACATGAAAGCCCGCATGGAGTTTGCTAAAAAATACCTGAAGGACTCAAAGATGGTGAGAAATAAGATTCTCTGGTCTTATGAATCAGAATCAGAATCATTTTTATTTTCCAAGTATGTCCAAAACACACAAGGAATTTGTCTCCGGTAGTTGGAGCCGCTCTCGTACAACAGACAGTCAATTTACAGAACACTTTGGAGACAAAGACATTGACAAAAAACAATTGTTCAAAAAGATGCAGAGTCCTCTAGCACTTAGAGCAGTTCGAATGACTAATATTGCAATAGTTCGGTGCAATGACCATTGTGCAAGGGGCGCTGAGACTTCAAGGAGTGTATGCGGTTTAAAGTGACGAGTAGTGCGATAATCTGGGACAATGTTGGTTGTGCAAATGTTACAGATACTCCTCAATCAGTGTGCAAATGGAGCAGATGCTACTCTGGCATGAGTGGCCAGTATATGCAAATAGTGCAGCATGGCGAGACAACTACAGTGAGTGCACGAGTAATACATAATTGGCCCCACAGAAATGTGACAACGAAAAAAAAAAAAAAAATTGCCAGCTTGTTGTAATGGAATTATAGGTTAGGTGTTTAAGAAGTTGATCGCAAGAGGGAAGAAGCTGTTGGACTGTCTACTAGTTCTAGTTTGCATTGATCGGTAGTGCCTGCCTGAGGGAAGGAGCTGGAAGTGCGGTGACCGGGGTGCGGAGGGTCCGAGAGGATTTTGCACGCCCTTGTCTTAGTTCTGGCAGCGTGTAAGTCCTCAAGGGTGGGTAGGGGGGTGCCGACAATCCTTTCAACAGTTTTGATGGTCCGTTGCAGTCGGAGTTTGTCCTTTTTTGTAGCAGCACCAAACCAGACTGTGATGGAAGAACACAGGACTGATTCGATGACTGCTGTGTAGAACTGTCTCAGCAGCTCCGGTGGCAGGCCGTGCTTTCCCAGAACCCGCAGGAAGTACATCCTCTGCTGGGCCTTTTTGAGGACGGAGTTGATGTTGGTCGCCCACTTCAGGTCCTGAGAGATTGTAATTCCCAGGAACTTGAAGGTCTCGACGGTTGACACAAGGCAGCTGGACAACGTGAGGGGCAGCTGTGGCGAAGGATGCCTCCTGAAGTCCACGATCATCTCTACAGTCTTGAGCGTGTTCAGCTCCAGGTTGTGTCGGCCGCGCCACAGCGCCAGCCGCTCCACTTCCTGTCGAAATGCAGACTCGTCACCGTCCTTGAAGAGGCCGATGACAGTGGTGTCATCTGCAAACTTCAAGAGTTTGACAGTCAGGTTCGCTGAGGTGCAGTCGTTCGTGTAGAGCGAGAAGAGCAGAGGACACAACCTTGGGGCGCCCCAGTGCTGATGCTGCGTGTGGATGAGGTGGCCTCCCCCAGCCTGACCTGCTGTGTCCTGCCCGTCAGAAAGCTGTAAATCCACTGGCAGATGGCAGGTGAGACGCTGAGCTGGAGAAGCTTGGATGAAAGGAGTTCAGGGATGATGGTGTTGAACGCTGAGCTGAAGTCCACGAACAGGATCCTCGCGTAGGTTCCTGCACTGTAGAGGTGTTCTAGGATGAAGTGCAGTCCCATGTTGACTGCATCATCCGCAGACCTGTTCGCTTGGTAGGCAAACTGCAGGGGACCTGTGACACTCTTGAGGTGGTCCAGCACGAGATGTTCAAAGGACTTCATGACCACAGATGTCAAAGCGACAGGCCTGTAGTCATTCAGACCCGAGATTGCAGGTTTCTTGGGGACTGGAATGATGGTGGAGCGTTTGAAACAGGATGGAACTTTGCACAATTCCAGAGATCTATTGAAGATCTGAGTGAAGACTGGAGCAAGCTGGTCCGCGCAGACTTTGAGGCAGGATGGGGACACATGGTCCGGGCCTGCCGCTTTGTTAATCTTTTGTTGTTTGAAGATGCGTCTCAGATCCTGTTCATGGATGGTTAACGCAGAAGTCATAGGTGTGGTTGTGGTCGCGGGTGCGGCCGGGTGGGTGTGTGGTGTGAAAGTGTCCTTTTCAAATCTGCAGTAGAATGTATTCAAGTCGTTGGCTAGTGTGCTATTGTTCTCAGCTTGGGGGGATCGTCGCTTGTAATTAGTCAGCGATTGGAATGCATGCCAGACTGATTTAGAGTCGTTTGCGCTAAACTGTTTTTCCAACTTTGCTGCATAGTTTCTCTTTGCAATGTTAATTTCTTTAGTCAGCTGGTTTCTAGCTCGATTATACAGGGCCCTGTCCCCGCTCTGATATGCGTCCTCCTTAGCTTGGCGAAGCTGCTTAAGTTTAGCAGTGAACCACGGCTTGTTGTTGTTGAATGTGCGAAATGATTTTGTTGGTACACAAACCTCTTCACAGAAACTGATATAGGATGTAACCGTGTCCGTATATTCATCCAGGCTGCCAGCTGAATTTTCAAAGACACTCCAGTCTGTGCAGTCTAAACAGCTTTGAAGTTCCATCTTGGCTTCATTGGTCCACTTTTTGACTGTTTTCACTGTAGGCGTCGCACATTTAAGTTCTTGCCTGTACGTCGGTATTAAGTGAATTAAGCAGTGATCAGACGAGCCCAGGGCTGCACGAGGAATAGCACGGTATTTACCGTAGTGTAGCAGTGGTCTAAAGTATTATTTTCCCTGGTAGGACAGTCGATGTGCTGCTTGTATTTAGGGAGTTCGTGGTTGAGTTTAGCTTTGTTAAAGTCCCCGAGAATAATGAGGGGTGAGTCCGGGTGTTTTTTTTCAATTTCGTTGACTTGTTCGGCGAGCGTTAGCAGTTCGGCGTTCGTGTTAGCTTGAGGCGGTATGTACGCGCCAGCCAGTATGAATGATGCGAACTCACGTGGCGAGTAGAATGGTTTACAGTTTAAAAATAGCGACTCCAAATGCGGGCTGCAGTGTGTGCTGAGCACCGTGACGTCCGTACACCATTTTACGTTGATATAGAGGCATATCCCGCCGCCCTTTGTTTTCCCCGATGATTCCATGTCGCGGTCTGCTCGATGAATGTGGAAGCCGGGAAGCATTACGGCGCCATCGGGTACAGCGTCGCAAAGCCAGGTCTCCGTGAAGCACATGGCCGCGGAACGTCCAAAGTCTTTACTGGTCTTTAACAGAAGAGTGAGTCGTGTAAGGTCTCCAAAGATGGACGAAAAACACAAAAACAAAAACAATACTAGAGAGCGCGTTACCGAGGCGACCACACTGGTAGGCGCCATCTTATCTTATCATCTTATCATCTGAGACGAAGATAGAACTTTTTGGCCTTAATTGTAAGCGGTATCCGTGGACAAAACCAGGCACTGCTCATCACCTGTCCAATACAGTCCCAACAGTGAAGCATGGTGGTGGCCGCATCATGCTGTGGCGCTGTTTTTCAGCTGCAGGGACAGGACGACTGGTTGCAATCAAAGGAAAGATGAATGTGGCCAATTACAGGGATATTCTGGATGAAAACCTTTTCCAGAGTGCAGAGGACCTCAGACTGGGCCAAAGGTTCACCTTCCAACAAGACAATGACCCTAAGCTCACAGCTAAAATAATGAAGGAGTGGCTTCAGAACAACTCCGTGACTGTTCTTGAATGGCCCAGCCAGAGCCCTGACTTAAACCCAGTTGAGCATCTCTGTAAAGACCCAAAAGACTCATGGCTGTATTAGCTCAAAAGGATGCTTCTACTAAATACTGAGCAAAGGGTCTGAATACTTATGGCTGTGTGATATTTCAGTTTTCCTTTTTAATAAATCTGCAAAAATTTCAACAATTCAGTTTTTTTCTGTCAATATGGGGTGCTGTGTATACATTAATGAGGGGAAAAATTATCTTAAATGATTTTAGCAAATGGTTGCAAAATAATAAAGAGTGAAAACTTTAAGGGGGTCTGAATACTTTCCGTACCCACTGTATTTCATTCATAAATGCTGTATGTGAACAGCAGCCATTGAACCCTCTGAATTGTAGAAAGCAATTCATTGAATGCATCATCATTACTATCATCATGATTAGCCCATTTGTATTTCTTTAAATCACCTTACTGGCCAGCACGCAGCTAAGGGGAAGGAGAGTCACATGCACGAACGATCATGCATGGGTGGGGATGGATCCAGGAGCTCTGTGGTCATATTTAAGTTGCCCCCAGTTATCACCAGCTCATCCTGTATTTAATCATGGTGTCTTTTGCCACAACAGCCAAGTGACGATGCTCCATGCAGTCATGCACGGATTGGTCCATGCATTTCTTCTCACTTAAAGGGAACGAATGCAGTAAGCTGTTTTGATTGGAAGTAAATAAAGTTGCCTGTGTTTATGCCCACCGGCAAAGACAGCCCTTTTTTTTATTTATGCCGATTTCACGCATCTGCGAGATTATGACAACCGGTCTAACCTCCCCCTTTGCAGTTATGCCACTCGCCATGCCGGATTTCCACTCCTCACAAAAATAGAACCCACAGTATAGCTGAGCTAAATATATGCTGTCTAGTTGCAATAGACAAGGTGGTGACTCTTGAACTTAGTAGGCTTGTTACCTTAATTGCAAGAAACCAATACAGTACATTGAATGTGTATACAGTATGTGATAATTCTCGGACTGCGTGAATTGTAAACAATGCAGAGTTATAGTGCATAGGTGGTATAATTATTCCCTTATTTTACAGATGCCTATTATATACACCCCAAAATGACAGCTGATCTCACCCTGGCCACCCCACTGACCCCCAAGCCACCCCACCCCCGTGGCGACTGGGAGTGTCTATGGGCCATAATTCTCCTGTTCGTCTGTTTTTACGCAGCTGGCTTGCATACCTTTCAGCTACGCAGATTCCCCCATCCAGACTTCCGACACCTGGAAATTCGTACACAACAACCAAAGAGGAGCAACTCATTGAATTTTGAGGCCAACTGTAAATCATGGAGCATGGAGTTTTCCTGAGACTTGTGAATGTCAGAAATTAATTTGGAAAATATAGGGCACGCCGGCACGGTGGTTGACTGGTTAGCACATCTGCCACACGTTCTGAGGACTGGGGTTCAAATCCCAGCCCCGCCTGTGTGTGTTCTCCCCTTGCCTGGGTGGCTTTTCTCCGGGCACTCCGGTTTCCTCCCACATACCAAAAACATGCGTGGTAGGTTGATTGAAGACTCTAAATTGGCCATTGGTGTGAATGTGACAAGATGGCGCCTACCAGTGTGGTCGCCTCTGTAACGCGCTCTCTAGTATTGTCTTTGTTTTTGTGTTTTTCGTCCGTCTTTGGAGACCTTACACAACTCACCTACACAAGGGGAGACCTGCTAACCATCAAGGAGTCTACTCCGAACTTTCTGTCACCAACTTTCGAATATCCGCTCAGTTTTTTCCCCGAGTTACTCACCGGAGCGGCGTCCGCGGTTTTCGGCGCATGGAGACGGAAGCGGCGCCACAGAGGGAAGCGAGCCGGCATTCAGGTGAAACTCCGCAAGAGAGGACACAGATTGGCGTTCCCGTCGATCCACCTTGCGAATGTACGCTCCCTACCCAACAAAATGGACGAGCTTCATCTTCTGTTAAAGACCAGTAAAGACTTCGGACGTTCCGCGGCCATGTGCTTCACAGAGACCTGGCTCTGCGACGCTGTACCCGATGGCGCCGTTATGCTTCCCGGTTTCCACATTCATCGAGCGGACCGCGACATGGAATCATCAGGGAAAACAAAGGGCGGCGGGATATGCCCCTATATCAACGGAAAATGGTGTACGGACGTCACGGTGCTCAAGCACACACTGCAGCCCGCATTTGGAGTCGCTATTCTTAAACTGTAAACCATTCTACTCACCACGTGAGTTCGCATCATTCATACTGGCTGGAGTCTATATTCCGCCTCAAGCTAACACGAACGCCGCATTGCTAACGCTCGCCGATCAAGTCAACGAAATTGAAAAAAAACACCCCGACTCACCCCTCATTATTCTCGGGGACTTTAACAAAGCTAAACTCAACCACGAACTACCTAAATACAGGCAGCACATTGACTGTCCTACCAGGGAAAAGAATACTTTAGACCACTGCTACACCACGGTAAAAAACGCATACCGTGCTATACCTCGTGCAGCCTTGGGCTCGTCTGATCACTGCTTAATTCACTTAATACCGACGTACAGGCAAGAACTTAAATGTGCGAAGCCTACAGTGAAAACAGTCAAAAAGTGGACAAATGAAGCCAAGATGGAACTTCAAAGCTGCTTAGACTGCACAGACTGGAGTGTCTTTGAAAATTCAGCTGGCAGCCTGGATGAATATACGGACACTGTCACATCCTATATCAGTTTCTGTGAAGAGGTCTGTGTACCAACAAAATCATTTCGCACATTCAACAACAATAAGCC
>NW_026903211.1:0-8449 GCF_024500385.1 Phyllopteryx taeniolatus
GTCCTCCCACCGCATAAAGAAGTCACACAAGGAGACATCCAGCAAAGCATTGTTGTCCAGTCTGCCTGTAAGACGAGAGCAAATGGGAACATTTGAAGCATCTGTAAGTAAAGGACCCTTGTAAAATACCTGTATACTACTGTGGCCCCTCCATGCTGCACTCAGTTTGCGCCGCAAGAAGGCACAAGCTAGGCCATATTTTGTGTTGGTGCGGCGCAAGCGAAGAGAAGTCGCCTGGTGCCTTTCCCCGACTGGTTTGGATTTAATGTAGGCCACAGCTCAGCAATATGTATTAGTCACTGTTAGAAATCCCTGGCTTGATTTGTAAATGAAGCGGAGACAATGCCCAACTGCTGAAAGAGAGATTGGTTCAGCAAAGTCTAATGGCATTGCAGAGATCTGGGGAAGTTTAGGTTCAGCCATGAGCTCCACAACAAAGCGTTTCAAACACGTTTAAGGATCATAGTGTAGTTTATAAGTGGTAAATCGGAACTACCCAAACATTGTTAGTGCTATAACTGCTATTAAGTTACTTTATAGTTTGACCATGGAACAGATTTAAAATGTACCTGATATTAGATACTCTGTGCCATTGGCCAGATTGACTCCACACGCTGCAGAGTTGCTTGCAGTGTAGACGAACCAAAAAGCTTTTCTGGGCCCTTGAATGCCTGAAAAATAAAGTTGTAGTCATGTTGAATTTGCATACATACAGATAGAGTAGATGACTGAATGTTTTACCTCAGTCTGTTTGATGTCATACTTGATAACATTTGAGACACCAGGATTGAAGATACCAGGCATTTTCTCACCAGTATTTAAGACAACGTCAGCCTTCCCAACAACCGTCGCCTTTATGACTAGAAAGACAATGAGCTTTTATAGATTTACATTCAAAACAAAAGGATGCATCGAGCTTTGAGGATTTGGGGCCAAGGCGGCACCACAAATCCAAATGAAAGGAAAACAGGTTTGACTGTCAGCACTTTCTGGATGTGAAAAGACAAGAGCAAAATACAAGATCATGCAAAACTATTTCTTTGATGTAGAAGCAGTAAATTTGAACTGAGCATCTTCAAAATACTTTTAAAAACCTCAAGTAACTGAATCCACAGAAAGTCTTTAAACGTTAGTATTGCTACACACAAATGAACCTGTAATGGCATCCCCAAAGGCAACATTAGTAATGCATGCAATGGCTTTCATAACTGCTAGCTTTAAAAAAGTCCAGCAAGAGCTTCAAAATAAATGCTCAGGGCCCCTTAAAGAGTCAATCATTTTGCCAGAGTGGAAAGGAATCTGAAGTCAGGTCTGCCTTCTTTGCTGGTCTGAACACCATCAGAAGCACTATGTTTACAATGTCATTAAATGAGGTACCGTACAAACTATTTAATAATTGATTTTCAGTCTTTGGTCTTCATTTCAGTGTGCATCTTCACTGCCCAGTTTCCACTAGATTTGTCCAATCAGATTTCATCTGTGTGTTCCCATGTCAATGTAATCTGCCCAGGGCCTTCAGAATCCCAATCGCTGGTTGAGGACAAATGGGCATTATGAACAATTACCGTTTTTCTTAAGCAAGCAGATGTTACATTCACTACTCATGCACAGATATGCATACGACAGTCGCATTTTGCGCTCCATACCGACAGCAATGCTAAGCTAGGGAGGTCAACGGCTTCATCGCATTCCATGTGGCTGTGAACAGCAAGTAAACCAAAAGCCAAAAGGATGCCAGTACATTGTGCTGCATATGGTTCTGTGCAATTAAGGGAACTCTGAGTCCCTTTCAAATGTATTTTTTTTTTCCCCCTCTTTGCTCCACCACCCTCAATGTGTATGGATAGCATACGCTTTGGCATTGACCAAACAGTAATCCTCACAAAACTCTTAGAAATGCGCAAGACTTAATTTCAGTCCATGTATTGCCTTCTGTGGGAGCGTCGACCTCACCAACATGGCCGCAACCTATGACACATCTTATGTAGTCTACAACAGCTACATGGGTACTGAGTAATGTGAAGGGCCACCAGTCTGATACACATACAAAAATAAAAATAAATTTCTCTAATGTGAAGACACTGAACAGGTTACGGATTTCTCACGATACTTGTTGCGCATTATTTGTTTCCTTTCTACAAATCTCTGACAGAGTTTACATTTCCGAATGATCACTTCTGGAACATCTATAGAAAGTCACAATGTCCCATCACCGGTGAGCAGCTTTTAAAACATGCACCACATTTGGTGTGCCTTGGTATACACCTCTCTCTCTCTCTGTAAATGACATTGATTAGATTTTTTGATGAGATTAGAACTAACATGCAAAGTTGGTCACTTCAGTGACAATTTCCAAAATGCACTGCACACCACTGAACAACCTGAAATGTTATTAGCAACACCCGCACGTTACTATCAAATGAATGGCTACTGTAGCTTTAAGTCTACTTCAATTTGCAATTAACTAAAAGGACTCGATAGTCGTTTTGCCACAAATTAAACAGGGTTTGCCAGAAATGGAATTAAAGTACACTATTGAAAGCGGTACTTTTCCAGGTCAACGTGGTAGCTTTAAAAAGTAGGCTTGATGGGTTCAATTTGCAAAGACATTGAAGTTATTGTCACAAACTACACTGGAAAACGTATAAAAGTAAAATGCCCCAATGTCATTAGAAACACCTGCAGTTCCCTGCTTATCCAAGTAATATTTGAAATACATGAAATTAATTATAAAAACGTAGCTTTAAAGCCATTGTCAAAGTAAACTGGGGATTGCGAATCAACTAAAAAAAAAGGGTCAAACTTATTAGCTAAAGTTTTTATTCCTTCACCTCTGTCAACATGGTCACTTCATACAAAAATTACAAGCAAGAAGCATCATTAATGGAGAAATTGGCACAATTACATTTTATTCCAGTAACTAGATTTTAAAGTGTGGAAATGTCACACAGACCACAAAAACATTTGGCAAACAAACACTCCCCGACAATCTACTACATAGTGTTTGAATCAATTTAAAAAAAAATAAATAAAAATTGGACTTAATGAGGAGCCCGTTCACAACTTACCGACTTCTGCTTGACAAAACGCCTCCTGTGGATGCCTTGGAAAACAGCTGCAGGCTTGTGCTCCTTCCTGAAGCTGCCACAAGCACAGCAGCACGAAAGTCTTCACCGTCCAGCTCATTGTTGATAGCGCAGGCCAACAAAGTAAAAAAAAACAAACAAACAAGAAATCTATAGAATAATGCAGAAATGAGAAGGTTCAGGTTGCTCAGGACACTGTTGGAGAAGGGTTGCTGTTTTCTGGAGCACCAGCTAGCTTGCTCTGCTTAATCTCAGCTTCACGTGGGCCTTTTTATGGCTGCAGAATCCGCCCACAATTATCAATTAAGCGATGTCACTTGCACACGCTGTTGCTGTTTTCACCAGGTGTGGGCAATTAACTTTTCAAAGCGGTTGCCGAGGGCCACACCAACCTGTTAACATCAATTGTTTTACATATCAGTGTCTTTTTTTATTAAGTACTAAATTGTTTTACTAAAATACTATTTGTGTAGCGATGGTAAACAGTGATGGAAATTATTAGATCACCATTGTTTCTTCAGTTTCTTGTTCATTTTTGCTTTGTTCAACTAGGTAGATTTGTTTGGGCTTTAGCTTAAAACAAGTCAAATAGTGGGTGGTCAACTAGGTAGATTTGTTTGGGCTTTAGCTTAAAACAAGTCAAATAGTGGGTGGCACGGCAGACGACTAGTTAGCACAGTCGCATCACAGCTTTGAAGTCATGGTCATTAACTACTGACACTGAAAGCACACGTCACATACATTGCCAAAATAAGAAATAAAATTGATAAGTGCAAAAATTTCAGAACAAAAACACAGTTATATAATCCAAAAAGAAAACAATTGAAATCAAGCACTTATTTGCTGACACTTAAATTTGCTTGTTTTTTTTGACAGCAAGCCTACTAGTGGGGGTCCCATTGATGATATTACAGATTACCAACAAGTCATTGCATTTTCTACGAGGATTTACAGATGCCATAGACTTGGACCATTATCAGCTGTCTCTCGGGCTCCTTGCTAACCTCCAGCCAGCTACAGCTAGCACGGGGCCCTCTGTGGGGAATTCCCGAAACGATGTCTTTGCCGACTCGAAATCAGTACAAATTGTTTTGTCATTGATATGGGCCCATGTCAATCTCAATATCTCAAGCCCCCTTCAGCTCGAGGGGCTCAGCAAGCTGTAGCTCCAAAATAAGTTGCAATAAATTGTCTAAAGTGCATACCTACAACAAGTGAACAATTACTCCTCTCTAGCTTTTTAAAAATTCAAAGCTCAAGTGCATCTTAAATCAGTCCTTAAATATTGGGTAACTATCAATTGCACCAGTATAACTTTGCAGTTGATATAATGGCTTAAATATACCAATGTCAGTTTAAATGTACTGCCGGCCTCGGTGAAAGCCTTGTATATCCAATAAGAAAACCAAAATAACCAAATTTGAGGGATTAGCATTGCATTGTCAAACAGAGCATGCCATTTTCAACACTTTACATTGGTTGATAATTTCTAATTCAATTTGTGAAGCAATACAAAATCGACCAAATTTGGGCGAGTCATTTCAGCCTAATACCAGCGCTATGAAGTGTACCGCCACATTTTTAGAACAAAAACCGCTACATACACTTACTAGGGGTTCATCTTGTTCACAAGCACGTTTTCTCCACACAAATCAGTTCTTTTATACAAGGTTTTATTAACCAAGCCACAGCTAAAGAATGAGGTGTTACAACAAAAAGGTACACAGACAATATATGGTGAATAAATGTGCAGCATTAATCAAGCATAAAGCAGGAAGGGATATGACATTTGGAATCACAGACAGATCAGATTGCACAAGGGAGTGAATTTCCCCACCAACTTTAAATGTATCCCTCCCCAATCACTAATGCATCAAAACCTTTATTCTGAAAAGGCGATGTGAAATTACTTGGAAGACAAACAGCAGTTGTAAAAAGTATTGTGACCTCGTTTGCTTGTACAGGTTATGCCCAACATTAAGCAGAAGTTGGTATAAAAGTGCTCGTGTCAGAAAAGGGGCAGGGAAAACAATACACTGCATTGACTCAATTTGTTTATTTGAGTGAAGGGTCTTCAACATCCATGAAGTCGTTTTTTGGACTAGGCGACTCCAGTGTACCAGGCACAAGAACCGTCGCTTTTCTTGATGCAAGCAAAGTGTCGGTACACCTTCACCATCAGAAAGTCCGCCCACAAGCACTCGGCCGGGCCGCTGCTGCACGGGATGGACGTGCAGCGCGTGAGCTGCAAGAGACAGAAATTCATGCTCTCACAACATTGTAGCGTGACTCCTGGAACGGCAATTATTGTTAAAAACAGTCTCCACATTACCCCAAATCATCATTAATACTGCAGCAGGAACTCTGTTTAAGTGGCTTAAACATTTTTCTAATCTTAAATCCATCCTTGGCGTTTCTACCTTGCAATCGCAGCCCATTTGGTAGCGCTGCACCAGGCCTCTCTTTTGCATGGCGCTCAAGTCTTCCCAGCGTTGAAAAAAGTCACACAGGGAGACATGCATCAAACCCTCAGAGTCCAGTCTGCCTGTAATGGTGGATAAACGACAGGAGGGGAAATGAGTGGAGAAACTGGGTGGCACGCAAGCTTGCCCAGATTTGGCAGTTATGAGCGACCAAACAGGAAGTAGCCTTGTAACTTTAGCCCCGCCGGTATGGCTGAAAAGTAGGCTACAGCTCAGGAATGTATATGCATTTGTCACAGTTACAACAGAAAACTGTCTACTTCTAAATAAAGATGCGATGACAAAGCAGCAGCCAAAATAGTGTTGTTCATCCCATTCTAATGGCACAGCAGGGATCTGGGGGAGTTTAGGTTCATCCATAAGCTACAGGTCTATGAAGAATGGTTCAAGGTGTACTTCAGGCTGAGCAGGAGCCAGTTTCATTTTCGACATGTTGCGAAGCGGCACTCTCCAAACCATTTTTTCAAAGGCTAATGCAAGATTAATTTGAAACGGCAAGAAAAGAATCAAAACATTTTTAGCAGGTAGTCTCCTACTTGTGACAAGTTTATGTCGCCATTGCCTGCAAAATTTACTAATATCTGTAATGTTGCCGTTCTAATGTACTGTTGAAACTGAAGCCCCGGAATCGATTTTTTCCGCTGTTTTTTGTGAAATATACCAGATAGTAGATACTCCGTGGCATTGGCCAGATTGACTCCACAAGCTGCAGAATTGGGTTCAGTGTAGATGGAACAAAACCGCTTTTCAGGGCCCTTGAACATCTGGGAAAACAAACAAGTTAGATAAATGGTGAATTTGCAGACATGAAGACGAGTCTTACCTTGATCGGTTTGATGCGATACTTTATAAGATTTAAGGTAGAGGCAGCCTTCCCAACCACTTTTGCCTTGATGACTGAAAAGACAGTTTTTATAGAGTTACAAACTTGAGCCATTGCATTCACTTTCTGGTGTATGAAAGTCAACTTTACAAACTCTAGGAATAGCTGTAAAATACTTCAGACCTCTTAAAAAAAAAGTCAGTTATTTTGGTACATGCATGAAATGCATCTGAAATGGGCTCATAAAACAGTCAGCCTTAATGTCATTTGCAACACTTGCACTTTACTGGCAATTCAAGTGAAACTGCTAGATTTAAAAATAACTACTTTTTGAATTGTAAGTCATTTTGCACAAGTTGCACTTAAATTAGCCAGAAATGGCACCAGCACAAGTATAAACCATTGTGAACCTTGAACTTCCAGGTCAAATTGCTAGCTTTAAAACATCAATCAATGATATAAGTTTAATGCCTCAAGGTGTTCAAGATTCTTTGGCAGCCATTTTCTCACTGACTAAAAATTCATAAACTGCCTTCATTTCCTTAACACTTGCAATTTTGTCCCGTTGAACTTACCAACATCCGATTGACAAAACACCTCCTGGGGATGCCTGGCGACACATTTGCAGGCTTGTGTTCCTTCCTGCAGCCCCCACAAGCACAGCAGCACCAGGGGCAGCGCGAAACTCTTCGCCGTCCAGCACATGGTCGATCGGTCAGGCCTACGGTCAAAAAAAAGGAGACAGTTTGGATCGTGCAAACAGGGCCGCTGTTCCCGAGTGAAAGGTCTGTTCTGCTCAAACCGACCAGTGTGCTCTACCTGACTCCATGTTCGCAAGGGCCTTTTTATAGGCGCAAAATCCGCCCACGTGAGGTCACCTGACCTGAATACACTAATGACTGTTTTCACCTGGCTTTCCCCAATCACCTCTAACTACGCACCCATGCGCTTGCTTGAAGTTTAATCAACTTAATTTAAATGTGCTGGCACGTTGGACGACTTGTTGGCACATCTGCCTCACAGTTCTGGGGACCGGGGTTCAAATCCCGGCCCCGCCTGTGTGGAGTTTGCATGTTCTCCCTCTGCCTGGGTGGGTTTTCTCCGGGCACTCCGGTTTCCTCCCACATCCCAAAAACATGCGTGGTAGGTTGATTGAAGACTCTAAATTGCCCATAGGTGTGAATGTGAGTGCGAATGGTTGTTTGTTTCTATGTGCCCTGCGATTGGCTGGCGACCAGTTTAGGGTGTATCCCGACAAAGATAGTTGGGATAGGCTCCAGCAACCCGCGACCCTGGTGGGGATAAGCGGTAAAGAAAATGGATGGATGGATAATTGAAATGTGAAAATTTTTCAGAAGCGCAAAAAGGTTTAAAAAACAAAAAGGAATTAAAAGCAAGCTGTTAATTACTGACACCTGAGCAGTTAGGCGTTTTTGACAGCAAGCAGAGAATGGGTCAGATCTTATAGATTCCCAACTTATCATTCCAGTATAGCCCAGTTGCAATTGTTATATTTCAAGTGTATACCAACAAAACAAATCAATTACTTGCTAACTTCACTTTGGGCTGATTAAAAGCATGTGGCACACATTGAGCCTTAAACATGCAATTCATTAAGATCTCAAAGCACAAGTATAACTTCATATATAGTTGCTTCAACATACCAATGTTAGTTGAAATATGTGAAGGGTTCCATCCAATTTTCAGAGGAAAAAAACAAACCGTATACTGTACACTTACAGGTTCATTATGCAATAACTGGAGTTTCCTTCTCACAAACAAGGTCTTTTATAAAAGATTGAACTACAGATTATAAATAATGGATCTTGCCAAAGTGGCAAGAATGCTCTGGTTAATGAATACTTGGCATGATTTATAAAACAAGGGCTATGGCTGGTGGAATCCTATTTTCTTAACATGCTTTAGGCTGAACCATCTTCACAGTAAAGAGCAAGTTAGCAGGCCAGCTCATGTTATTCCCAACATTAACGTATATTATTTTAATATATAATAAAGTTTACAAACAAGGGCTTTGGAATTGTTACAATTGGGGAAAA